>NW_028196820.1:0-30000 GCF_037176805.1 Vigna unguiculata
TTCTAGTCTTATATTGGTAATTGTTTTCACTTTGAATAGAGAAGAGAGGATAGGCTCATTACATAAAAAATTGGTAAATTTCCGATAAGTAATTGAGTGTGAGAGCCAAATGAATCGAAAGATTCATGTTTGGTTCGGGAAGAGATCATAGACATTTTGAAATGGATGGAAAGAGAGTCTACTTTCATTACGTGATTTATTAGATAATCGAAAACAGAAAATCTGGAGAACTATTCGAAACTCAGAAGAATTACAGGAAAACGCCATTGAACAGCTCGAAAAAGCCCAGGCCCGCTTAAGGAAAGTTGAAACAGAAGCAGATCTGTTTCGGGTGAATGGCTATTCTGAGATCAAACGAGAAAAATTGAATTTAATTAATTCAATTTATACGACTTTGGAACAATTAGAAAATTACAAAAACGAAGCTATTGATTTTGAACAACAAAGAGTTATTAATCAAGTTCGACAGCGGGTTTTACAACAAGCCTTACAGGGAGCTCTAGGAACTCTAAATAGTTGCTTGAACAACGAGTTACATTTACGTACTGTTAGTGCTAATATTGGCATGTTTGGGATGATGAAATAAAAAAATAACTGATTAGGCTTTCTATTATACAATAGAGTATAGGCATCATTTTTTTCTTATAAAAAATAAATTTAAGATATTTTCATGGTAACCATTCGTGCAGATGAAATTAGTAAAATTATCCGTGAACGCATTGAGCAATATAATACAGAAGTAAAAATTGTAAATACTGGTACCGTACTTCAAGTAGGCGATGGTATTGCTCGTATTTATGGTCTTGATGAAGTAATGGCGGGTGAATTGGTGGAATTTGAAGAAGGTACTATAGGCATTGCTTTGAATTTGGAATCAAAAAATGTTGGTGTTGTATTAATGGGTGATGGTTTGCTGATACAAGAGGGAAGTTCAGTAAAAGCAACAGGAAGAATTGCTCAGATACCTGTAAGTGAAGCTTATTTGAGTCGTGTTATAAATGCCCTGGCTAAACCAATTGACGGTCGAGGAGAAATTTCAGCTTCGGAATCTCGATTAATAGAATCTCCCGCTCCCGGTATTATTTCAAGACGTTCGGTATATGAGCCTCTCCAAACAGGACTTATTGCTATTGATTCGATGATCCCCATAGGACGGGGCCAGCGAGAATTAATTATTGGAGATAGACAAACAGGTAAAACAGCAGTAGCCACAGATACAATTCTCAATCAACAGGGACAAAATGTAATATGTGTTTATGTAGCTGTTGGTCAAAAAGCATCTTCTGTGGCTCAAGTGGTGACTACCTTACAAGAAAGAGGAGCAATGGAATACACTATTGTAGTAGCTGAAACAGCGGATTCTCCAGCTACATTACAATACCTCGCGCCTTATACAGGAGCAGCTCTGGCTGAATATTTTATGTACCGTGAACGTCACACTTTAATCATTTATGACGATCTCTCCAAACAAGCACAGGCTTATCGGCAAATGTCTCTTCTATTACGAAGACCACCAGGTCGCGAAGCTTATCCAGGGGATGTTTTTTATTTACATTCGCGTCTTTTGGAAAGAGCCGCTAAATTAAGTTCTCAGTTAGGCGAAGGAAGTATGACTGCTTTACCAATAGTTGAAACTCAATCGGGAGATGTTTCAGCTTATATTCCTACGAATGTAATTTCCATTACAGATGGCCAAATATTCTTATCGGCCGATCTATTCAATGCTGGAATAAGACCCGCTATTAATGTTGGTATTTCAGTTTCCAGAGTTGGATCGGCGGCTCAAATCAAAGCCATGAAACAAGTAGCTGGTAAATTAAAATTGGAATTAGCACAATTCGCAGAATTAGAAGCTTTTGCACAATTCGCTTCTGATCTAGATAAAGCTACTCAAAATCAATTAGCAAGAGGTCAACGATTGCGCGAGTTGCTTAAACAATCCCAATCAGCTCCTCTTACTGTGGAAGAACAGATAGTAACTATTTATACCGGAACGAATGGTTATCTTGATTCATTAGAAATTGGACAGGTAAGGAAATTTCTTGTTGAGTTACGTGCTTACTTAAAGACGAATAAACCTCAATTCAAAGAAATCATATCTTCTACCAAGACATTCACTGGGGAAGCAGAAGCCCTTTTAAAGGACGCTATTAAAGAACAGATGGAACTCTTTTTATTCCAGGAACAAGTAGAAAAAAATTGATGAATCATTAAATAATTTTGTAATTCAATTTTCCAATTTTTATAATTAGTATCTTTTAATATGTTTTTATTTCATTTGAATATTATATATAATGAATTCGAATCAAAATGTAATAAATCAAAAAAAATAGAAGGACAAGGTTGAAATTAGATATGCAAACAACTTGCGTCCAATAGGATTTGAACCTATACCTAAGGTTTAGAAGACCTCTGTCCTATCCATTAGACAATGGACGCTTCTATTTTATATTTGATTCTTTAACCTTTTTAACTAAACCTTATTAAAAAGATTAAAGAATCAAACAAATATAAAGAATTCTAGAAATTATAAAAATAAAATAAATCAAATATTTAGAATAAAAGAAAAAAAAAATAAAAAAGAAAAATCAATTGAATATAATTGAATATATATAACTAAAACTAAATTAAGAAATGAAAATGAAGAATTGACAAATTCTTTAAGAATTCTAGATTCATTCTCGAAGAAAAAAGATAGATTTAAATAGAATAAAATAGAAGCGGGTAGCGGGAATCGAACCCGCATCGTTAGCTTGGAAGGCTAAGGGTTATAGTCGACGTTGATTCATCATTTTGATTTAACGTCTCTAATTCAAAACTGAACGTGAAACTTTTGTTTCATTCGGCTCCTTTACGGAATGAAGAGATGGACAATAAAAAAAATTGACCCATAACATCTATGTCAGCCTTTTTGTATGAATAGGTTTCAAATATCTTGCTTTTTAGATGATCCCTCTAGAAGAGCAATATTCTAACAATCTATGTTTTTTTTCTAGTTACTTCGTTCTCTATTTCTATTTCAGAAAATCTTTAGGAAAAGAAGAAAATTTCCGTCGAGCTAAAAAAATGTCGATGTCTCTAGTAAACTAAAAGAATCGTTTAATAGCTATTTTGCTTCAATTTTTACTATGCAAAAAAATGGAAGATTTAGTTACGATTAGAAAGAAACTTTGTATATTTCTCTCCATAGATCCTTTAGTAATACTCAAAAAATTCGGATTATAGATCCAATTCCAAAAACTTATGTTTCATAATTTTAAAACTCAATTTGTCAAATTCGATTTGATTCTTCTTGTATACAAATTACAATAATGTATATTATACCGCAAATAATTCATCGAGGGGTATAAAGGAGTCCCTTTAAGTAAAAAATAAAGTTTTTGATCGGCATATGAATCAAATGGGGGATCCCTTAACTTTTGGGGGGTCCTTGAAACGAATCGCACTTTTACCACTAAACTATACCCGCTACAATATCATTATTGTATCTTTTGTTGAACAAAGCAATCAGACAAAATAAAGAAATGGGAGGCATAATATTCTAATAAGTCGAGTATTGACATGTTTCATTAGAGAATCTTCTAATGAAATTTGAAAAACGGGATAATTTTCATTTTTTTATTTTGCTGAAGGTTATATATATATACAATTTACGTTACCAGAAAAAAGAGAGGGAGTAAGAAAAGAGAACATTTTTATATTATCTTATTTTGGTTTTATCTCATAGGAATCTATCCGTATCTCTTATTTTTTTTTTAATTACAAATATTTTTACAAATATTTTTTTTTCGAATAAAATATATTCAAATAAAGAATTTTTCTTCAATATTCATGGGAATAAAAGAAAAAGAGCCCGACTAGGTACTGGCCGGGCTCATTGGCTGTATAAAAAGAAAAAAAGAAAACTAAAATATATAGAATAATAAAAAAAAGATAGATAAGATAAAAAAGAATAAAAAAAAAGCAAGTCTCTTTTTTTTTTAAGCTCCCTTTTTGTTCTTCTTGTTTATGTGATATAACATAAACAAAGTAATTCTTTTTTTTTTCAATTGGGGAGAGATGGCTGAGTGGACTATAGCGTCGGATTGCTAATCCGTTGTACAAATTCTTGTACCGAGGGTTCGAATCCCTCTCTTTCCGTTGATAATTTGGTATTTTTTTTTGAACTTGTTTTTTTTATTTACTAGTTAAAGATGTTAAAATAGAGAAAATCCTAAAAATATTTCAAAATTCCGCACAAGCAAGAAAACACAGAATCCACTTTTTTCTTATTCTATTCTTCACGTCCTGGATTACGTCCTGGATCGTTAGATAGGAATCCGAAGATGAAAAGAGAAACGAAAAAGATCACTACCGTATAAACAAAAAGTTTTAGAGTAAGCATTATGAAATCTCCAAGATAATTAAAAAACGACAAAGAAAGAGAATAGATTCTCTTATATTACAACATATTTTGTTTCTTTTAATACTAAGATACTAAGTTTCTAAAAAATGAAGTTTTTTTAGGATATGAGGAGATATATATATATGAGTTTCGAAAATGAATTGATAGTAAGAGTAGATTATTTTATTACAAATTATCAATAATTCTTTTGACCAAAAATCCTTTTTTTCTGTAATCTAGGTATTCGATTGGTGAGGGGTTCCAATCGAATAATCGGATTAGGTTTTTTCAATTCAAAAAACGTAAATGATGAGAAGGTCCCTTTTTTTCCTATATATTGAAAAATTTCAATATTGGAATCCAGAAGTCACACTGTAAGACTTATCTGATCTTATAAATTGTTAAAATGTTCGAGTTTTAGTTTTCTGAAAAATTCTGAATTTTTTTACGACATTATTCAAATTAAAAATATCATCGAAAACTTACAGCAGCTTGCCAAACAAAAGCTAAAAGAAAAAATAGTACGGGTATTACTGGCATAATATCCACAATTGGATTCAAGAAAGCGTAGGCTTCGGGCAATTTCTCCAAAAAAAAACTACTGGAATAAAGGACGGAGTGAATACAAATACAGATCCAACTAAAGATATTAAGCATAACAAACATTTTGTTCTTTAAAAAAAATAAAAGTTATTTTTGTTTTTTTTTTTTCATTCTAATTTTCAATTTTATTGCATTATATACATAATACAATAAAAAGGAAAATAAAGAGTTATGAATAAAAGTAAAAAAATGAATCAAATAAGATAAGAATCTCGAGAATCCTTCTTTTATTTGAACTTTTCCAGTTTCAAAATATTTTTTATTCTGAAATCAAAAAAATTGAAGAAATCATACTTCCTTCTATATAATATCTTAATTGAATTGTATGTAATGATCAATCAATTTAGTTTTATCCTATCTATCTATATCCATTTATAGATATAGATAGATATGTAGATACGCATATAAAATACTAGTCGCAAAATTTTTTTTTTATAGAAATTTTTGAACTGGAATTGACGAACAACCAATATCAATAATAGTCTTTATTAATGTAAAATGGAAAATGGGGCGTGGCCAAGCGGTAAGGCAACGGGTTTTGGTCCCGCTATTCGGAGGTTCGAATCCTTCCGTCCCAGAGCATATCTATTTAGGATGTATATCATATTTGAATACAGATTGTATCGCATAATTAAAAGGGACCCTCCTTTTTTTGAAAAAAAAAATTATCATTTTTCTACTTTACAAATTATAAAAATAGAATAGAGTAGAAAATATATTGCTAGAATATCAAGTTCATTTTCATTTATGTCTTTACTTTTAAAAAGGTTTTCATTATATATAAGAAAAACCGAAACGTAAAAAAAAGGATAGATTCTTATGTAGCGAATGAATCAATCACTATTCACGATTCGATAATTACATACTGGATCTAAGCTAAGGGAATGTTAGAGTAAAACTTCGTTTGAAACGATGTGGTAAAAAGCAACGTGCGGCTTGAAAGACATGATTAAATTAGGGGTGGATTTTGATATCCGCCATTTTTTCTAGTATTTTACAAACGAACATGATCTTGACTTGACATCATTTGTTCTGTTCCACTAGACCCCTTTTTTTGTTTTTGGGACAGGAAAGGGATTAATGATGTAAATAGTACATGATGGAACTCGAATTTATTCATTTCTCGGGAGCAAGTATCTAAAATTTAATAAATTCTAAAAAGTTAATAAGTCTGTTTATTTTATAAAAATAGAAAGGATCTTATTTCAGCCAGGTTCAAAAAAAATGGTTGAAATTTGTAAAATTGCTTTTTTATCAAAAAGTTTATCCGCAGGAATTAACTTTTTTTATGATTCTTTCAGAGAAAAACAGGTATGTTGCTCCCATTTTTTTAAAAAATTGAAGATTCCCGGAGTAATGTCTAAACCCAAAGATTCAAAGAAAAGCTAAAAAATCAGGGAATTAAGGAAATACCATTTTCAAATTGTATCATCAATTCTATTATCAAAAATTTTAGAAAAAAGAAATGAATGATAAAGAAACGAAATACGGGCAAGAAAGAGGAGTAGAGACCACTCAATAAATGAAATAGCTGCTGCTTGGTTTTCTTTTTAGTTTTTTGAGAATTTTTCAAATTGAGTGTTATGGAGGTACAAATAGGAAGAGTTTTTTTTTTTCAGAAAGAAAATACGAAAGAAAAATACTTCAGTCATTGTTTAATTGATTTGATGATTTTATTGCTCTATTTTACATCATAATTTTCGAAATACATAGAATTTTTGATATTCTCGAGCCGTACGGGGATAAAAATTTCCTGTACGTTTGGAGGGGGGGTATCTATATCTATCCCAAAGAGCTGTTTATCGAATTGTTGCTAAGGGATGTTCGACCCCAAAGAGAGGGAAGATATCTTCAGAAAGTGGATCCTATAAAGAATTAAACCTATTTCAATATTCCTGTTATTCTTTCATTTCCTTGACAAGGGGCGCTTAACCTACAGGAACTGTTCAGCATATTTCAAAAAAGGCAGGTGTTTTTATAGAACTTAGCTCGAATCAACAAACGAAATTCAATTAATGAAATCAAAAAGGGGGTGTAGATTATTTGTATATAGATTTACAAAACTCCCCGCTCTCTTGTTATATTCATACTTCATTTTTTTATTTCTTGTTGTTTATATAGAATCATAGAATGCAATTTTATATAGTCAGACAATTCATGAAATTTTCATAAATCTTCAAAAAAAATGAAAAATTGTATAGAGATAAAAGAGAGAATATAGGAAAAAAAAGAGTAACTAAATATAGTAATTGGACTTTTAAATAGATTCCCCCCTATGAGGTGATTTTTTTATTTCATATTTCTTCTTATTTTATTGTTATTTCTTTTTAATATTGACTCGCTCTTTATTTTTTTCAGTTATTAATTCTAGTTATTTGATTTATATACTTTTTTTTGATAGTAAATAAATGAGATAGAATATTCAAAATGGAATATTTCTATTATTTGATTTTTCATCCAATGACTATACATTTTTTTTTATGGAAATACAGGAAAAAACTCTATGGAAAAATGGTGGTTCAATTCTAAGTTACTTAATAGGAAGTTCGAATACAGGTGTGAATTAAGTAAATCAATGGAGAGTCTTGGTCCTATTGAGAATACCAGTCTAAGCGAAGAACCCAAAATTTTAACTGATATAGATAAAAAAATTCAGAGGTGGGATGATCGTGATAATTCTAGTTATAATTCTTTTGATTATTTAGTAGGTGTCGATAACATACAGGATTTCCTATCTGATAAAACTTTTTTAGTTAGGGATAATAAGAAGAACAGTTATTCCATATATTTAGATATTGAAAATAAAACTTTGGAGATTAACAACAATCATTCTTTTCTAAGGGTTTTTTCTAGCTATCTGAATACTGTTATTAAGAGTGATTACGATCATTCCATGTATGATACTCCTTTTAGTTGGAACAATTATATTAATAGTTGCATTGATAGTTATTTTCATTCTCAAATCTGTGTTGATAGTTGCATTTTTGGTAATATAGTCGAATATAATGACAGTTATTTTTATAGTTACTTTTTAGGTAAGGTCAGAAATTGTAGTGAAAGTGAGAATTCTAGTTTTAGTTTAATAACTAGTACGAATGATACAAATGATAGTGATTCCACTCTAGTAGAAAATTATATGAATCTCCATGAAAGTGAACAATTGACGCATTTGTGGATTGAATGCGAAAATTGTTATGAATTAAATTATAAAAAATTTTGGAAATCAAAAAGGAATATTTGTGAATACTGTGGATATCATTTGAAAATGGACAGTTCAGATAGAATCGAATTTTCGATTGATTCGGGTACTTGGAATCCTATGGATGAAGACATGGTTTCTCTGGATCTCATTGAATTTCATTCAGAAGAAGAACCTTATAAAGATCGTATTGATTCTTATCAAAGAAAAACAGGATTAACTGAGGCTGTTCAAACAGGGACAGGTCAAGTAAATGGTATTCCTGTAGCAATTGGTATTATGGATTTTAAGTTTATGGGAGGTAGCATGGGATCCGTAGTAGGTGAGAAAATCACCCGTTTGGTAGAATATGCTACTAATCAACTTTTACCTCTTATTCTCGTATGTTCGTCCGGAGGAGCGCGTATGCAAGAAGGAAGTTTGAGCTTGATGCAAATGGCTAAAATTTCTTCTGCTTTATATTATTATCAAACAATTCAAAAATTATTCTATGTATCGATACTTACATCTCCTACTACGGGTGGGGTGACAGCTAGTTTTGGCATGTTGGGGGATATCATTATTGGCGAACCAAACGCTTATATTGCATTTGCTGGTAAAAGAGTAATTGAACAAACATTGAATAAGACAGTGCCCGAAGATTCACAAGTAGCTGAATCTTTATTCAATAAGGGTTTAATTGATTCAATCGTACCGCGTAATCTTTTAAAGGGAGTTGTAACTGAGTTATTGCAATTCCATAATTTCTTTTCTTTGACTAAAAAGGAAAGAAATTATGGAATTGAAATACAAAATCAAAACATACAGGATCAAAGTAATAAAATAAAAGAATAATAAAAAAATACTAAGAATCATAAAAGGGTATATTCTGATATATATCGGCTTAGCTATAATCACTAGAATTCCTATATACTAAGTATAAAGATATAGGAATTCTAGTGATTATAGACTGTCTTTTTTAATAAAAATAAGAATAAAAATCGACAAAAATAAAAATAGATATAGTACAAATAGTAAATCGAGGTACCCTTATTTATGATAAACTTTCCTTCCATTTTTGTTCCTTTAGTGGGTCTAGTATTTCCGGCAATTGCAATGGCTTCTTTATTTCTTTATGTTCAAAAAAACAAGATTTTTTAGATACGGCGGTAAGTAGGGAAAAATATTATAGATCTTTTTTTTAGAGCTGGAAGCAATTGGATGAATTCCCCCTAAAGGTTTACATTTCAGTAGCGCCAGTTGATGAAAATTACTTTAGAAACAAGTAAAATTCTGGGGTTTTTTATTCCACAATTATTATTCTTAAAAAGAAAAAGAGGGGGTAATGAATATTTTAAAAAAAAGATCAAAAGAAGTACTGATCTATTCTATAACAGAGTCTCGAAAAATAAGCAATATCTTTTCAGCCTTTATCATTTTTTTAGGTTCATTGGGGTTATTGTTGGTTGCAATTTCCAGTTATCTCGGTATGGGTCTTTTCCTTTTTTCTCAGGAAATTAGTAATTTTCCATTTATTCCACAAGGGGCCGCGATGGCTTTTTATGGAATTGGGGGTCTCTTTATTAGTTTTTATTTGTGGTGGATTATTTTGTGGGATATTGGCGGTGGTTTTGATATCTTCGATAAAAAAAATAAAGAAGAAGTATGTTTTCTTCGTTGGGGATTTCCTGGAAAAAATCGTCGTATTATTCTCAAAATACCTATGAACGAGATTAAATCTATCAGAATAATAACAGGAGTTCAAGAACGAAGTATTTTGACTCGTACTCTTACTTATGAGAGTCTCGTTTATATGGAAACAATAGAACAGGGGTTTATTCCCTTGACTCGTATTGAAGATAATTTGACTCCACTAGAAATTGCAAATAGAGCTGGCGAATTATCTTTTTTTTTAGGTGTACCGCTTCTTTATTGATGAAAATTGGACTTAACTAGAAATAAAATTGCACAAAAAGTTTCAGAATTGTCCTATTTATTTAGTGTACCGATTGAAATATTTTGAAAAAAAACTGTTTTTTGCAAAATATTTCAATTTTTATTTTTATAGATGGGACATTTTTTGATTTCGAAATTTGAATATTATAGTCATAACTCGAAGTGCTCCTTGGTGTATTTCTAAAAAGAATCCTTTTTTCTTCGAATCTTAGCAATTAATATCCTTTCGAAACAATATTTTTTTCTTCATTGGATTGGAATTGACTGTGAATTCTTTCGATTTCTTATTCGATTTATGTATTCTTTTTTCTCAATTAAAGAAGGCAAAGGCTAACTTCCGAAGTTTAAGTAAAAAAAAATGATAAAATACAATCTAAATTTATCTAGAAGCTCTATAACTTGTAATGAAGCTTATACTTGATAGAAAAGTTATTATCATATAGAGTTGACGAAAGAGATGAAGTTAAGTTCATTAAAGACGAAAAATGAAAAAAAAAAAAAGCATTCCCCTTCTATATCTTACATCTATAGTCTTTTTGCCCTGGTGTATCTCTTTCACATTTAAGAAAAGTCTGGAATCTTGGTTTATTAATTGGTGGAATACTAGTCAATCCGAAATTTTCTTGAATGATATTAAAGAAAAGAGTATTCTAAACAAATTCATAGAATTAGAGGAACTGTTTTTCTTAGATGACATGTTAAAGGAATGTCCGAAAACATATATACAAAACCTTCGTACTGGAATTTATAAAGAAACAATCCAATTAATCAAAACACACAATGAAGATCGTATGAATACGATTTTGCACTTCTCCACAAATATAATTTGTTTCTTTATTCTAAGCGGTTATTCTATTCTTGGTAATCAAGAACTTGTTCTTATTAACTCTTTGGTTCGAGAATTTATATATAATTTAAGTGACACAATAAAAGCTTTTTCTATTCTTTTATTAACTGATTTATGTATAGGATTCCATTCAACCCATGGGTGGGAACTACTTTTTGGCTTCGTTTATAAAGATTTTGGATTTGCTCAAAATGATCAAATTATATCCGGTCTTGTGTCCACTTTTCCAGTCATTTTAGATACAATTTTAAAATATTGGATTTTCCGTTATTTAAATCGCATATCTCCATCACTTGTAGTGATTTATCATTCAATGAATGATTGACAGAAAAACCGATTTACTTCAATGAATTTCAAGTTTTTATCTAAAAAAGATAATTTTTCATTTTCCCCTCTTTAAAAAAAAGTTAAATAAAAAAGGGGTTCCCACCTTGGATAGGGAACTATGCGAGTGACCTACCTAATCTTATTGTAGAAATTTTCAGGATCAATGATTAGACCATGCAAACTAGAAATGCTTTTTCTTGTATAAAGGAAGGGATTACCCGATCCATTTCTATATCGGTCATGATATATATAATAATTCGAGCACCCTTTTCAAATGCATATCCAATTTTTGCACAGCAGGGTTATGAAAATCCCCGAGAAGCAACCGGTCGTATTGTCTGTGCCAATTGCCATTTAGCTAATAAGCCCGTGGATATTGAGGTTCCACAAGCGGTACTTCCTGATACTGTATTTGAAGCAGTTGTTCGAATTCCTTATGATATGCAAGTGAAACAAGTTCTAGCTAATGGTAAAAAGGGAACTTTGAATGTGGGGGCTGTTCTTATTTTACCGGAAGGTTTTGAATTGGCACCCCCCGATCGTATTTCGCCTGAGATTAAAGAGAAGATAGGCAATCTGTCTTTTCAAAACTATCGCCCTACAAAAAAAAATATTCTTGTAGTAGGCCCTGTTCCTGGTCAGAAATATAATGAAATCACGTTTCCTATTCTTTCCCCGGATCCCGCTAGTAAAAGAGATATTCATTTCTTAAAATATCCTATATATGTAGGCGGGAACAGGGGAAGGGGCCAGATTTATCTTGACGGGAGCAAGAGTAATAATAATGTTTATAATGCTACAGCAGCAGGTATAGTCAAAAAAATCATACGAAAAGAAAAAGGGGGATACGAAATCACTATAGTAGATGCATTAGATGAGCGTGAAGTGATTGATATTATACCTCCAGGACCAGAACTTCTTGTTTCAGAAGGTGAATCTATCAAACTTGATCAGCCATTAACAAGTAATCCTAATGTCGGTGGATTTGGTCAGGGGGATGCGGAAATAGTACTTCAAGATCCATTACGTGTTCAAGGTCTCTTGTTCTTCTTGGCATCTATTATTTTAGCACAAATCTTTTTAGTTCTTAAGAAGAAACAATTTGAGAAGGTTCAATTGTTCGAAATGAATTTTTAGTTCCGCGTATTTATCAACATATTAAACTCGTAAAAATAACTCAATTTTTTTGATAATTTTTGTAATTATATTCTGTATAATATCTGTATAATAGAAAATATATATATATATTCAAATATCGAAAAGTTACTCTAAGGGGGATTCTTTGTTTTTTCTTTTTTTTTTTTTTCTTTGTCCTTTCCTAGAGTCCGATTCCTATTCCTTCTTGTTTGTGTTGAAATAGAAATATTCTAAAAATATCAATAAAATACTATTTTTGAATCCCTTCCTGAAAAATCCTATATCTTAGTTTCTCTTTTTTCCAACTTAGAATCTTTCTGCCAGATAATCTTTTATGGTATATAAATAATATGTAAAATAATATGTAGTGAACAAATAAAAAAAAAAGAATGAAATGGAATTTTTTGAAACATCGGAAGAAGTAGTCATTTATATGAAAAAAAATTAGAATTCTTAAGAACTCAAGGGGGATCCACTTGCATTCGTCAAAGAAAGAGTGGATCCCTGTTCAGTTCTTACACTTTCATTTCAAAAACCCAAATAGAATACGATTACTACAGAGATGAGCCCAATCCGGAATATGAACCATAAAAGAAAATACCAATTAAACCGATCACAGTAATACCAGTTACAGTACCTATTATCCAAAGAGGAATTCTTCCAGTAGTATCGGCCATTTATCCCACTTTCCTCCACATTTAATCACGTAGTCAGTCATGCTAAAGACATTAACAAACAGTCATAGATAATTATGAAATGATATCCTTCCGAATGGGATAAAAGAATTCTTAATATATATATTATTGACTATTCCTATTTCTTCTATTAATTCTAATTAATTGAAGAAATAATTTGAAAATAAAACAGCAAGTACAAAAATAAGTAATAACCCCCAGTAGAGACTGGTACGATTCAATTCAACATTTTGTTCATTTGGGTTTGATTGTGTCATAGCTCTATAATTCAAATTAAGTTTATCGTTGGATGAATTGCATTGCTGATATTGATCCCAAAAAAGAAACAGTGGGTACCGCTAGTCCGTGAACAGCTAGCCATCGTACTGTAAAAATTGGATAGGTCCTATCTATAGTCATTGGAGCCTCCTAAAAAGATCTACTAAATTCATCAAGTTGTTCCAAAGGATCAAAACGGCCAGTTATTAATGGAATTCCTTGTCGGTTCTCTGTAAAATACTCGTTTGGGCGGGGACTTCCAAATACATCGTAAGCTAGACCTGTACTGACAAATAACCAACCTGCAATGAATAGGGAGGGTATAGTAATGCTATGAATAATCCAGTATCGGATACTGGTAATAATATCAGCAAAAGAACGTTCTCCTGTGCTTCCAGACATCTTGAACTCCACATATTCTTGTACAGTCAAAAGGGGGGGATCGAGTCCATAAAAGACGAGATCAGTAAGGCGAAATTTACTGAAATAGAATCCTTGTTAGATCGTCCATTTTGTACCAACGGTGTCTTTTGAGTATACCGAATCAGTATAGCTATCCTTCTTCTAACAGAGCAATGAAATTTCACAATCAGTGTAAAATTTTAGTACTAGATTTTTTTCTTCTTTTTTCATTGATTGTCTCTATGTAGTCAAAAATCCGATAGAAAATTTTGCAAAGTTTGGGTATATAAAAATTTTTTTTATATTAAATTTTTAGAGTAATAGTATAAAAGGAAGGTTCTTAACATTTCAAATTATTAGTTTTGGATTAGAAACTAAAGATCCATTAAAATCGGAATATGAGAAAAGGGTTTCTAATAATTAATAAAGTAGATAATTCATAAAGTAGATTTTCTATTTTAATAATTCAATTATTGCCAAATCAATAAATATATTTTTTGTGGTTGTTGAAGATCTTTTTTTCTATTTTCTTCTACATTAATTCAAAGTGAAATAAAATGAAATAACAGAGTTATTATTCTTTGTTTGAATATTCATAATTTTTCTTTTCTTTTTCCAATATAAACAGAATTCTATTGGATATCTATAGAATAATACTAAATATTTTCATTAGATCAGTTTACTTAATTCCTGAGTTGATTAAGAAGTATGTTGATTTGAAATCACAGGATGGGTAGATGTAACAGATGAGGAATTTATTTCTAAATTATGTTACTCTATTTCTTTTTTTTTTTTTCGTCTCTAATAATTGAATTTATTGAGGAATTGCCAATTTTGAATTGTATCTTTCAAGTAGGATTTTTTATCTTCTTTTTTCTCTCAAAAATGGAAATTTAGGGAAGTGCTTTATAAACATATGTATAAAAAGAACGAACATATTTCATTTAGTTTCTATATGCCCACTATCACTAGTTATTTCGGTTTTTTACTATCGGTTTTAATTATAACCTCGTCTCTATTTATTGGTCTTAGTAAAATACGACTTATTTGATTTGTAATTTTGAGAGGAATAGTAAATTTTGGTATAAGACATTCTAGAATTCCTTACTATGTCAATTTACAATTCTCGATCGTTGAGATTTATGATCAATACAGATTTATGTTTAAGGCTAGATATTATATTACCTTTCTTTTTACTTTTCGAACAAATAAAAATGATTGAAGTTTTTCTATTTGGAATCGTGTTAGGTTTAATTCCTATTACTTTGGCTGGATTATTTGTAACTGCATATTTACAATACCGACGAGGTGATCAGTTGGATCTTTGATTCATTAATGTCTCTTTTTTTGTGATTCCCTATTTATTTAGTTTAATCCTAATCGACAAGGATAAAATTCAGACTTTCTTTTGAATGTTCAATTATTTCAGTGTAATTATCAGGCGAATAATACTAGAATCACGCTCTGTAGGATTTGAACCTACGACATCGGGTTTTGGAGACCCGCGTTCTGCCGAACTGAACTAAGAGCGTTTTGTTTTCATAAAATTATATGATCCAAATCCATTTTGCATATAGATATTCAGTATGTATGTTCAATTGGAATTCGTCTTCACAGGTTCCCGGTTTATTGCTCATCTCATAGAATATGGAATATTATAGAATACGGAATATCATAGAATAAGTAATTGTTAGGGATAGGGATGACAGGATTTGAACCCGTGACATTTTGTACCCAAAACAAACGCGCTACCAAGCTGCGCTACATCCCTTTTCCATTTGTTTATAGTGTTATTGTAAAGAATCTTTGTCTTGTTTTCCACATTTTTCTCTGTTGATATATATCAACAGAGAAAAAATACTTAAATAATAAAAAGAAAGGAGGATTTGAAATGCGAGATCTAAAAACATATCTTTCCGTGGCACCAGTAGTAAGTACTTTATGGTTCGGGGCTTTGGCGGGTCTATTGATAGAGATCAATCGTTTTTTTCCAGATGCATTGATATTCCCCTTTTTTTAATTTTAGTTATTGACACGGGAAGGGGTGAAGAAGATGAAAGGTCCAATTATATATTAAATATGTGTAATTAACCTACTCTTCTTTTTTTTTTTTTTAGGAAAGATAAAGACGAAAGATTAAATTGGCCTCATTGAAATTCGGAGTGACACTCGGGATCGGGATCTGGTCCAGGCTTCAATGGAATTGAATTATTAATTCAATTCCTATGAAAAAGAAAGTGAAAGCAGAAATCCATAGGTTGGGGCAACAATATCATAAAAAATACTTTAAAAAAACGAAAATACTGGCAATTTGAAACGAAATATAGTTACAGATCCTTGTATTCTTTTTGTACTAGATTCAATTAAATTGGAACGAAATCTTTCATAATTTTTCGAATTCTTCTTTTTTATCTTATCTTAGTTGTTTTCATCTTTTTCTTAGATTCTTAGATTCGAATCCGAAAAGAGTTATAAGTGAATTAAAAACCCAAAGGAGGGTCATGTCCAAGGGTAAAGATATCCGAGTAAGTGTTCTTTTGGAAGGTACTGGTTGTGATAAAAAGAGTCTAAATAAGGAATAAAGCGGTATTTCTAGATAGATTACTAACAAGAATCGACACAATACGCCTAGTCGATTGGAATTGAGAAAATGATGTCCCCGTCGTTATATAACAACATATGCTAAAGAAGAAAAAAAATACAAATCCTTTATTATAATTATATTTATTTAAATCAATGTTATTTTTGGAATAGGAATAAATAAACTATGGAAAAACCTAAGCGACTCTTTATTAAATCCAAGCGATCTTTTCGTAGACGTTTGCCCCCGATTCAATCGGGGGACCGAATTGATTATAAAAACATGGGTTTAATTTGTCGATTTATTAGTGAACAAGGAAAAATATTATCTAGACGTGTAAATAGATTGACCTTAAAACAACAACGATTAATTACTGTTGCTATAAAACAAGCTCGTATTTTATCTTCGTTACCTTTTCTTAATAACGAAAAACAATTTGAAAAAAGCGAGTCGACTGCTAAAATTACTCCTTTAAGAAAAAAAAATAGAAATTAAAAATTCGAAATCCAATTTGAATTTAGATTCGAATTAAACATGGATTGATGTTTTGTTCAAAATTAGGATAATTCCATTTGATTTTTTTGTTGGAATAAAAAAGATAATAGGTAACGAAGAATAATTTTTTAAGCATGGTTGTTTATTTTGATAGCTTTATCGTATGATAAAGCTATCAAAATAAACAAATTTCTAGTCTATACCTTCCTGCAGTAAATAAGGGGTTTTAAGTTTTTATGATATTATCGGCAATCATAAAAAGACAATTCTCTTTTAATATAGCAATTTGTGCAACTATTTTACGATTAAGAAGCAATTGCTTGGTGTATAGACTATTCATTAAATTATTATAAATATAAGATACTTTTTGATTCTCGCGAATTACTGCATTTATTCGACTAATCCATAAACCACGAAAATCTCTTTTTTTCCTATCTCTATCCCGATGAGCCGAAACTAAAGCTTTCAATTTCTGTTGAGTAATAGTTCGGGTAAGTCTTGAATGAGCTCCGCGAAAACTTGATACGAATAAACGAATTTTTGTCCTCCGTTTGTGAGCTATATATCCTCGTTTAATTCTGGTCATTTAATAAATGATATTTTCAGGAATAACTTTTTCATTTTTCAGTTATTCTTTTTTTCTTCCTAGTCTATTAATAACAAAAATGGATTCTTCCGATGTATAAAAAAAAATTCCAACGGCTCTTGCTACTATAACCGCCCCAACCACGATTTTTTATATTAAACATTTAACCTCAAAATCAGAAATTGTATAGATACTAGATATCAAATAAAATAAAAATAGTAAATGAAATAGGACACATATTTTTATAATGAATTGGTGGGTTCCTTCGTTTCTATGATTTTTTTTAGAAATGACCAGGTCCTCTCTATACACCGGAGCCTTTTTATTTTCATTTTTGATTCATTTAATGAATGTTATTGTTAACTTGTACAGTTCACACTCTGTGGCTCTACCCATGCAATATTGAGTAAGTAGGTTTTTTCACAACCAAATCTAATTCTATAGTAACGGTATTTAATTATGAAAATTTGCTGGGTAGCTGACCCTCTTATTCCATTCTTACAAAATCCATCAAAATACATTCATTAAGGACATACTTTATTTTTAATTGAAATAGTATTTTCTCCGCTTAACGGGTAACTTTTTTTTGTTACCGATGGGAAAGTCCTTCTCATATGAAATTGCAAATGTGTATTATTGGTTTTGCACCAATCGAAACCATAAATTTTATACAAGATAGAAGAATGTAAAGAATTATATAATTATATAGAAAAGAATTATATATTAAGTTAAGATAGTGTGAATGTAGTTTTTGCATTCACACTATCTTAACTGATTACCAATACTGAAAAATTTTAATTTGTTTTTTCTTAGTATTTAAGCTGAACGAGTCGCACATACACCCTGGTACACGTTCCTCGACGTTGAGGGCATCCCCGAAGAGCTGGGGATTTTGTGACGTTTCGGATTGGCTGTCTTGTGTTTCTAATAAGTTGTTTCATAGTTGGCATGGTAAGTCGTACTATATATATCTATATTTTTGTATAATGAGCAGGTTTAGATCTATCCTAACCGTGAATTACTTATATTCTATATTCCTTATTTATAGCCTATATTAATTATATATACTATATTAATAGATTAACTCTTAGAGATTTTATTTTAAAATGTAAAGTAAGATAGAGTAAAAAATTAAATTTCCAATCTTGTATTTAATTAGAATAACCTTTGCCACCAATTTTTTATTCAACTGCTACAAGATCTACAATTCCATGAGCTTGGGCTTCTGCTGCTGACATAAAAACATCCCTTTCCATGTCTTCCGATATAACCCATAAAGGTTTGCCCGTTCTTTGTACATAAACCCTTGTGATAGTTTCACGCATTTTCAGTAGCTCTTCCGCTTCCAGGACAAATTCTCCCGCTTGTGCCTCATAAAAAGAACTAGCAGGTTGGTGGATCATTACCCTGATTATATCACTTAAGTAGTATTTCCCTTATCTTGATAAATCTTTTTAGAATTCTTTTTACTATATTGGTAGATTGCTAAAGATTGTCTTTATTCCCAAAATAAAGGTAACAGAAAAGGGACAAAGACAAATAAGATAAAGGGCAAAAAGTATATTCAATAACCGTACAAGCATTTTCTGCGTATTGATGCATACGGCTTTTGTACTTATGCAATTCATTTTTTCCTCTATGGATAGAGTAGAGTATTTTCTTCGATGAATTTTGTTTCTACATTTACAAATTTCTTTTTTTCTATCAAAGAAAAAAGAAGTACAAAATCTACTAGGTCTTTTGGATCCGGATCCTTAAATAATAAACAATAGAATAACCAACTTTCTTTTTGAATCTATTTTTAAATACTACGATGGTTCCGTTGTTTTTTATATCATTTTGGTATTCAACAATCCAAAAGTTTCTTTTTTTTTTCATATATTAAGTTTTCTTCTGATTCAAATAAAAATTGTTACAAGCTTTCTGGTATGAAAAAAAACAAAAAAGTATGCGACACTACTAAAATGAAACTAGGTTTCTTATAGATCAGATAAAATGGAAAATACCCTCTTTTTCATACTACTCTTTCTATATATAATTAAATGATTCAAAAAAATTGCATATGGAATTCAAAATACCATGCTATTATTACTTTGGTTTTTATGGCGAAGGTATAGTATATATAGATAGATATCTATTCTATATATTCTCAAAGAAAAGAATCATTGGCGCCAAGCGTGAGGAAATGCAAGACGTTTGGTAATTGTGCCTCCTGCCAAAAGAAAGGATCCCATTGAAGCAGCTAATCCCAGACATACTGTCTGTACATCTGGTTGTACAAATTGCATAGTATCATAAATAGCTATTCCAGGTATTACCCACCCCCCCGGAGAGTTTATAAACAGAGACAATTCTTTATTCTCTTTCTCTATGCTCAGATATATCATAATACTAATAAGTTGATTCGATATTTCACTATCAACATCTTGACCTAAAAAAAGTAATCTTTCTCGATAAAGTCGATTGATTAGGATTCCATTTTTTCCTTAAAAGCCGTACATGCACCTTTTGATGCATACAGTTCATCAAAAATTATATAAGCAAAAAAGGAATCAATGTGTCGATTTTAATCTTTCTCTTTTTCTAATGGATTTCTTCGAACTAAAAAAAAAGAAGAATATACTTAATTTAGTGAACTATCTTCTCATTGATGTATTGCTTTCATCGAGATCGAAGCCGAATCACAATGTAATTTTCTTGTTTCTGAATGGACTTTTTCAATTCTTTTAGGTTTCTTTTCTACTCTGAGTAAAGATCTGCCCGATTTGGATTTGCACATATAGAACAAATAGTCCAAAACTATGTATTTTTGTTAGAACTTCTTCCTTTTCTGAATTTATTAATGTTTTTTGTAAAATACAATATATAGATATGATAGAAGTAGTGATCGTAGAAATATTACCAATTGGTTTTTTCTACACAGAGCCTGGGTACTTGATTTTATTGGTCCAATTAAGCCAACCATAAATTATTCATAATTTCGAGTAATAATCTGGAAATTTTATCTAAAAATGAAAAAATCGATAGAATAGTACTTCATTACACTTCACGCTCCCCATTTTTTTATCTTTATGATTTCATCATTCTCTTTTGGGGGTGAAAGCGGGGATATCTCGATCGGGGGAGAAAACGGGTAAATCCCATATAACCTACTATATCTGACAAGTCGCACTATATATCAACCCAAGATGCATCTTTATCCCCGGGGGTTCGAAAGGGTACTCTTGGAACACCAATGGGCATAAAATGGACAAATAATAAAGTCATATATCTCACTTTAGTGTGGAAACGTAAGAATTAGCTTATCGTGTTAAAAAAGATTTACTTGATTTTATATTAATATTGCTTTTTTTTATAAAAAAGAAGACTAAATAAAGTCGAGTTGTTATAAATGGGTCATTGGGGTGATAAGCGAATATGTCTGCATTTACTTATTTAAATAGTCATAGAGAAAGTTGTCAACCCCTTTCGTCTCCCCACCATTGCGTATTGTTACTTATCCGGTATAGAATAAATCTGTTTCTTTGATTTCGACAAATATGATTGTTCCATTTTCCAAGAGAATCTACTGAAAGGCTATATTCATTTTTTTCCAGTGCAATAAAGTTACATAGTGTCTATTTTTTGTTGAAGGGGTATTTTTTCATGGGTTTACCTTGGTATCGTGTTCATACTGTTGTTTTAAATGATCCGGGCCGTTTGCTTTCTGTTCATATAATGCACACAGCTCTAGTTGCTGGTTGGGCCGGTTCGATGGCTCTATATGAATTAGCAGTTTTTGATCCCTCTGATCCTGTTCTTGATCCAATGTGGAGACAGGGTATGTTCGTTATACCTTTCATGACTCGTTTAGGAATAACTAATTCGTGGGGCGGTTGGAATATCACAGGAGGGGCTATAACGAATCCGGGTATTTGGAGTTACGAAGGTGTGGCCGGAGCACATATAGTGTTTTCAGGCTTGTGCTTTTTAGCGGCTATTTGGCATTGGGTTTATTGGGATCTAGAAATCTTTTGTGATGAACGTACTGGAAAACCTTCTTTGGATTTGCCAAAAATTTTTGGAATTCATTTATTTCTTGCAGGGGTGGCTTGTTTTGGTTTTGGCGCATTTCATGTAACAGGATTGTATGGTCCCGGAATATGGGTGTCTGATCCTTATGGACTAACTGGAAGGATACAATCCGTAAATCCCGCGTGGGGTGTGGAAGGTTTTGATCCTTTTGTTCCGGGGGGGATAGCTTCTCATCATATTGCGGCAGGAACGTTGGGCATATTAGCGGGTCTTTTCCATCTTAGTGTGCGTCCACACCCAACGTCTGTATAAAGGATTACGTATGGGAAATATTGAAACTGTCCTTTCTAGCAGTATTGCTGCTGTCTTTTTTGCAGCTTTTGTCGTTGCTGGAACTATGTGGTATGGTTCAGCAACAACCCCCATTGAATTATTTGGTCCTACTCGGTATCAATGGGATCAGGGATACTTCCAGCAAGAAATATATCGAAGAGTTGGTGCTGGGCTAGCCGAAAATCAAAATTTATCAGAAGCTTGGTCTAAAATTCCTGAAAAATTAGCTTTTTATGATTACATCGGAAATAATCCAGCAAAAGGGGGGTTATTTAGAGCTGGTTCAATGGACAATGGAGATGGAATAGCCGTCGGTTGGTTAGGACATCCCATTTTTCGAGATAAAGAAGGACATGAGCTTTTTGTACGTCGTATGCCTACTTTTTTTGAAACATTTCCAGTTGTTTTAGTAGATGGGGACGGAATTGTTAGAGCCGATGTTCCTTTTCGAAGAGCAGAATCGAAATATAGTGTCGAACAAGTAGGTGTAACTGTTGAGTTCTATGGTGGTGAGCTTAATGGAGTAAGTTATAGTGATCCCGCTACTGTGAAAAAATATGCTAGACGTGCTCAATTGGGGGAAATTTTTGAATTAGATCGTGCTACTTTGAAATCAGATGGTGTTTTTCGTAGCAGTCCAAGGGGTTGGTTTACTTTTGGGCATGCTTCATTTGCTCTGCTATTCTTTTTCGGGCACATTTGGCATGGTTCTAGAACTTTGTTCAGAGATGTTTTTGCTGGTATCGACCCAGATTTAGATGCTCAAGTAGAATTTGGAGCATTCCAAAAACTTGGAGATCCAACTACAAGAAGACAGGTAGTATAACATTCTTTTGTTCTTTTCTACTTTTTTATAATTTTGAATTTCATATAAAGAACTAGATAAATCTTGATTGGAATCATTGCATTTATTCTTTTTTTTCTTTTCGAAAAGAGCCCCACCCCAAGAAACAGGTATGAAAGCTATAATTGTAAACCACGATTAAATTTATGGAAGCTTTGGTTTATACATTCCTCTTAGTCTCAACTTTAGGAATTATTTTTTTCGCGATTTTTTTTAGAGAACCTCCTAAAGTTCCGACGAAAAAGGTCAAATAATTTTTTATTATCTTAATTGAAGTAATGAGCCCCCAATAGGGAGGGCGCATTACTTCAACTAGTCCCCATGTTCTTCAAATGGATCTCTTAGTTGTTGGGAGGGTTGCCCAAAGGCAGTATATAAGGCATACCCAGTAAAACTTACAAGTAAACCAGATATAGAGATGGCAATTAGAGTTGCTGTTTCCATTATTTTAATTCTAAAGTTTCCAGATCACAATAGATCTATAGGATAAGATCCTTATATTTACAGCGGAATGGTATACAAAGTCAACAGATCTAAATGAATAAAAAAGAGTATTTATGGCTACGCAAACCGTTGAGGATAATTCTAGATCTGGTCCAAGACGAACTGTTGTAGGGAATTTATTGAAACCTTTAAATTCAGAATATGGTAAAGTAGCCCCGGGGTGGGGAACTACTCCTTTGATGGGTGTTGCAATGGCTCTATTTGCGATATTTCTATCTATTATTTTGGAGATTTATAATTCGTCCATTTTATTGGACGGAATTTCTATCAATTAGATTCACAAGAATCGAGTAATTAGTTTATAGAAAGTGAAGCCTTTAGGTTTCTTATTGTTTCTTAGTCTATTCCATGTTGATGTGGTAGTTTGATCGTAGAATTTCTTTGTTTCTGTATTTCCGGAATATGAGTGTGTGACTTGTTTTAATTGGTCCTATTGAAAGTACAGAACATAAAATGGGTCTGTCATCTTGATATAGATGGTTTTATTCCGTCAGATATTTAATCTAGTATCTGGAGCACGGAATATAGAAAATAGATTCTAAAAATCTTAATACTATGATTCATACTAAATATTTAGACCTCGCAACTGGATTTAAAAACCTTTTCAAAGAGTTCTAAAAATATATTGAAAAATTTTGATTCTTTCAAGCTTCTCCAGTTTGTCTTTATTTTGAGCAAAGGACAAACCTTTCCTTGAATTTTTTCATTATATTTTATCTATTCATTGAAGAAGTGATGATCCAGCAATTCTTACTCAGGGAATTTTTGGACTTCGATTAAAAATTGTTTTGAATCATCGTGGTTCTAGTATGAATCTGAGGTTTTTTTTATTCATTCATATGGTCCTAACAAGAGAATCCTTATCAATAATAAAAATTCAAGAATAAAGAAGACAGCAGTAAATTCACATTATACAAATAAAAAGAAGTAAAGAATATTCAAGAGGCCTTAAAAGATCACGATAAAGACGGGTGCGCCGACTTGATATTTTGGCATTATAACAAAAAAGAATAGCTTTCGGATTTTTATTTCTTTTTTATCGTAAGAGAAAATTAGAATCATAGGATTAAATAAAGCAGTTTCAAACTTTCTATTACGGATATCTGTTTTTGTTACAATCAATATTTGGGTATTTTTGTTTGAGCCGTACGAGATGAAATTCGCATATACGGTTCTCTGGGGGGGTTCCTTTGGGTTACCTATCTCAATAAAGTTTATGATTGGTTCGAAGAACGTCTTGAAATTCAGGCGATTGCCGATGATATAACCAGTAAATATGTTCCGCCTCATGTGAACATATTTTATTGTTTAGGGGGAATTACACTTACTTGTTTTTTAGTCCAAGTAGCAACAGGATTTGCTATGACTTTTTATTATCGCCCAACCGTTACTGAAGCTTTTGCTTCTGTTCAATATATAATGACTGAAGCTAATTTTGGTTGGTTAATCCGATCAGTTCATCGATGGTCGGCAAGTATGATGGTCTTAATGATGATTCTACACGTATTTCGTGTGTATCTTACAGGTGGTTTTAAAAAACCTCGCGAATTAACTTGGGTTACGGGTGTAGTTTTGGCTGTATTAACTGCATCTTTTGGTGTAACTGGTTATTCCTTACCTTGGGATCAAATTGGTTATTGGGCAGTAAAAATAGTAACAGGCGTACCCGAAGCTATTCCTGTAATAGGATCGTCTTTGGTAGAATTATTACGCGGAAGTTCCAGTGTGGGCCAATCTACCTTAACTCGTTTTTATAGTTTGCATACTTTTGTATTACCTCTTCTTACTGCTGTATTTATGTTAATGCACTTTTCAATGATACGTAAGCAAGGCATTTCTGGTCCTTTATAGTGAATATGGGTCATAGATATTTGTAATCACTTCATTATCATTTTGTATTTTGGGGAGGATTTTTTTTCATTGCTACAATTATGGATTATAAAACAAAATAAAACATGTATTTAGATATTTTTCTTCAACTTAACAAAAATTGAATTTTTTTTACATACAAAAATAGTTGAAGGGAATTCTCCAAAAAAAATGGATTATGGGAGTGTGTGACTTGAACTATTTATTTGGCCGCGCAGATATATGACTTTATCTTATCTGCCACATTATAATTTACAATTAAATGTGTCTTTTTTCCAACCACCAAGCAAGGCTCTTACAGAGAGGGTAGGCTGGTTTTACTTGAAGAGAATCTTTTCTATGATCAGACTCGATTTTATTCTGCATCAACAGGCTCCATAAGATCCAGTAAAAGAAGTGATGTGATATAGTCTGAATTCTATATAGTATGACAACGCATTCATTTCCTATGCATTGATTTGATTTCTGATACTATTGGAGTGAACAAAGTAGATCTAAAGAACAACGCAAGTTAGGTTATATTAGTAACAAGTAAATTCTTTGTACATAAAAAGTATCAAGATTTTTTTTTGATAGGATAACAATTGCAAAGTTTGAGATCACCCAGAAAGCATTATCAACTTGAAAAGTCTACTCGGGTATTGAGCGTTTACTAAAATTTACTTAAAAAGAACTTAATTTTTTTTTCAATAAAAAATGGTAACTTTGGAAAAAGAGAATAGAATCAAGTTTCTTTTATTATTTAGAATCTTCATATATGTGTGGATAACACATACATTTTTTTCTAGTTTATTCTATAGATACAGTTGAAGAAAAATTTGATTAGTGCTCGAGCCGGATGATGAAAAATTATCATATCCGGTTCTTTTGGAGGATGGATCTATAAGAATTCACCTATCCCAATAACAAAAAAACCTGACTTGAATGATCCTGTATTAAGAGCTAAATTGGCTAAGGGAATGGGTCATAATTATTATGGAGAACCCGCATGGCCTAACGATCTTTTATATATTTTTCCAGTAGTAATTCTAGGTACTATTGCCTGTAACGTAGGCTTAGCGGTTCTAGAACCATCCATGATTGGGGAACCTGCGGATCCTTTTGCAACTCCTTTGGAAATACTACCTGAATGGTATTTTTTTCCCGTATTTCAAATACTTCGTACAGTGCCCAATAAGTTATTGGGCGTTCTTTTAATGGTTTCGGTACCTACGGGATTATTAACAGTACCCTTTTTGGAGAATGTTAATAAATTCCAAAATCCATTTCGCCGCCCAGTAGCAACTACCATCTTTTTGATTGGTACTGTAGTTGCCCTTTGGTTAGGTATTGGAGCAACATTACCTATTGAGAAATCCCTAACGTTAGGTCTTTTTTAAAATTATAAGATTGGTTTCATTTTGAATTCATTTTGAAATAAAATATCATGACATCTGTATTGTATATCTAGGGAGAATTCTTTCTGAACCTACTAATCCCTAGATACATCTATTCCTTTTTAGATATATTCTGACCATTAGGATTTGTTCTAAATATTTAAATTACATATTTTGACCTTTCATTTTGAGTTTAGAAAAAAAATCAATTTGAAAAAATCCTATGTCAATAGATTTCAATTTTATGCAAAATACTTTTGTATTTTTAAAATGTCCAATATAGATTTTCCATCTTCTACGCGAAAATGTTCAAATTTCAGAAGGTCTTCTTGACTGTTATTCAAAAGTTCTAATAATGTATGAATATTGGATCTTTTGAGACAATTATAGATCCTGGGAGGTAATTCTAATTGGTCAATAAAAATAGATTTCAATGCTATTTCTTTTTTATTTTTCCTTAGTTTATCTTTAACCAATATATCATGAAAAGTAAAAAGGGGCAAAGTCACTTTGTCTTGATTTTTTTCTAAATGAAAGTTATCTTCTTCTGCGTGTAAAAAGGGAAGAAATAAATCAATCAAATTTTGGGAGGCTTCATAAAGGGCTTCCTTAGGAGTTAAACTTCCGTTTGTCCATATCTCCAGAAAAAGTATTTCTTGTTTTTCATTCCCATTGACATAAGAATGAATACTATAATTTACATTTCGAACAGGCATGAATCTAGCATCTATATCATAACTTCCGTCTTGAAAGTTTTTTAATGTTTTTATACGATACCCACGATTTCTCTCAATTTTTAATTCAATACACAAATTAACAGGTTCTGTTACGTTGGCTATATGTTGTCTATTATCAACGATTTCCACCGAGGGTGGTAAAATGATGTCTTGAGCGGTTATATATCCAGGACCTTTGAAAGAAATCCATGCGTCCTGTGTTCCATACATATTACTTTTCAATACAATTTTTTTCAAATTCATGAAAATTTCATGTACTGATTCTTCAATACCTATTATGGTAGAATATTCATGTGGTATTTTCTCTGATTTTACACGTGTGATACATGTTCCCTCTATTTCTCCGAGTAAAATTCTTCGGATTGCAATGCCTATTGTATCGGCTTGACCTTTCATAAGTGGGGACAGAATAAAGCGTCCATAATAAAGACGCTTACTGTCTATTCGTGATTCAACACATTTCCATTGTAGTGTCCGAGTAGAGACTCTTAATTTCTCTTGAACCATAGTAATTATTTTGATAAAACTCTTGACTTGTTTTTTTCTCTTGAACTATTTTTAATGTTTATTTTTAGTTTTATACACGTCTTTTTTTAGGAGACCTACATCCATTATGTGGCATAGGAGTTACATCTCGTATAAAATTTAATAGTATACCACTTCTACGAATAGCTCTTAATGCTGCATCTCTTCCGAGGCCAGGCCCTTTTATCATGATTTCTGCTCGTTGCATGCCTTGATCCGATACTGTTCGAATAGCATTTCCTGCTGCAGTTTGAGCGGCAAAAGGTGTTCCCCTTCGTGTACCCTTGAATCCACAAGTACCCGCGGAGGACCAAGAAATCACCCGACCTCGTACATCTGTAATAGTCACAATAGTATTGTTGAAACTAGCTTGAACATGAATAATTCCCTTTGGTATTTTACGAGTATAATTACGCGAACCAATACGTACATTTTTACGTGAACCTTTTTTAGGTATAGATTTTGCCATATTCGATTATTTCAATACAATATTTCATTAAAAAAAAAAAAATAAGATAGATCTAGGGTATGGAGATATCCATTTCATGTCAAAAACGGATCCTTTTCCAATTCTTTTCGAATTTGATATTCGATTTTTTCTATATTCTTTTTATTTGCTTTTGATTAATATCAAATACAATTTTTGAAATCAAAGTTAAAAGTTGAAATATCAATAATATTTAAAAAATGGATTTTTCATTTTCATAGAATAATATATATTCTAGATAATTTTATAATTTTCTCTCTTTTTTTATCTAGTCTATTTTTTTAGAAAGCTTCTGTTTGTTCAAATATTATCCTTGTCTTTGTTTATGTTTTGGATTGAAACAAATTACTATAATTCGTCCTCGTCTTCGAATCAATCGACATTTTTCACAAATTTTACGAACCGAGGCGTTTATTTTCATATTTTACATTCCTTAATTAGTTAATCCAAAATTGTGGAAGAAAATAAAGGTTCCTTACATTTTGAACGTCTATTTGAACGTCTATTAGTGGCTTTCTCAATAAAATAGAAAATAAAGTTGAGATTAAAAAACATCCTAATTCAATTGAGTGACTTCTCTTTTTTATTTTCTTATCGTATGTCCAGAAAAAGTATTGGAAACATATTCTAGAATAGAAATAAAAATCCAATTTGCATTAATTGTATATAAACCTTAAACCCCGGGCAAATAATTTATGGATAAGTTATTCATTTAGTAATTAAATCTTCGTGAATTTCCCTTTTTTTTACAATTCCAGTGAAATCCCTTCTTACATTCATCAATAAATATATCTATCTAAAAAAAATAGATATATTTCTATCTATGAGGGATGAAGTTCTATTAGAAACTTGCGTTTTATCTCTCTTTTTTTTTTTTACATAAATGAAATGGATACAAGTTTCTCATCGAATTCGGATATTAGAAAGATTACCATATATAACATAAAACTTCGCCGCCGATTTTTTCTAATCGAGCCTCTCGATCTGTCATTATACCTCTAGAAGTTGAAAGAATGACAATCCCCATGCCTCCTAAAATTCGAGGGATTTGTTGATAATTGTAATATATTCGTAGACCAGGTGTACTTATTCGTTTTAAATTGAAAAAACTTTTATATGATTCTTTTCTATTTCTTCGATACCGTAGAGTTAAAACTAAAAAATATTTGTCGTTTTCTCTATGTTTTCTGATGTTTTCAACAAAACCCTCTCGTAAAAGTATTTTTACAGTTTTTTCTGTAATGTTAGTAAAAGGTAATTGAACCATTCCTTTTTTATTCATGTCAGCATTTCGTATATAGGTTATTATGTTGGCGATAGTGTCCTTCCCCATGGTAAACGAAAAAAATTGTTGCCTCTTACTTTTTATATAATCAACATACTCCTTACATAAAATGATATTTCTTATTTGTGTATTTTTTATCTATAGATAGATCTTTATAACTCATTATAGCTCATTGACTAAGTTCGTTGAAATTTCTATTGTGACTATCATCGACTATTGTAAAATAAACAATTCAAAAAATCGAATAAAAGAAGATATTCAACTAAAGCAAATAGAAAATTCAAATAGAAATTCAAGTATCATAATGTTTTATTTATGTACAAATCACATCAATTACTATTTGTACTGTGTGTTGTAAATAAAATAGACATGAACCTTTTTTTTTGATTTGACCAAAAGACAAGGCTTCTGTATAGAGGTTCTTCTTTATCATAAGAGTCTATTTTGACAAATCAATAAAATATTGAATTGATTGAATTCTTCATTAAAAAAGAATTTTATTATTATTATGAATTATTGAATTCATTTAATGAATTCTAAAAGAAATGAGTTGAACTTCATTTTACTAAGAATTCAA
>NW_028196820.1:35000-40000 GCF_037176805.1 Vigna unguiculata
TGAATCGATTCAATTGCAACTTCGAATATGGAATTCAAAGGTATCAAATAGGAAATGATACTCTGAATCATCGAACTAGAATGAAATACACGATCAACCAACATTTATCAAATTTGAAAAAGAGTCAGAAGAAGTGGTTCGATCCTCTTATTTTGATTTCTCGAACGGAGAGATCTATGAATTGGGATCCTAATGTATATAGATACAAATGGTCCAATGGGAGCAAGAATTTCCAGGAACATTTGGACTATTTCATTTCTGAGCAGAATAGCCGTTTTCAAGTAGTGTTCGATCGATTACATATTAATCAATATTCGATTGATTGGTCTGAGGTTATCGACAAAAAAGATTTGTCTAAGTCACTTTGTTTATTTTTGTCCAAGTTACTTCTTTTTTTGCCCAAGTTTCTTCTCTTTTTGTCTAACTCACTTCCTTCTTTTTTATTTGTGAGTTTTGGGGGTATCCCCATTCATAGGTCCGAGATCCACATCTATGAATTGAAAGGTCCGAATGATCCACTCTGTAATCAGTTATTAGAATCAATAGGTCTTCAAATCTTTCATTTGAAAAAAAGGAAACCCTTATTATTGGATGACCAAGATACTTCCCAAAAATCGAAATTCTTGATCAATGGAGGAACAATATCACCATTTTTGTTCAATAAGATACCAAAGTGGATGATTGACTCATTCCATACTAGAAAGAATCGCAGGAAATCTTTTGATAACACAGATTCCTATTTCTCAATGATATCCCACGATCCAGACAATTGGCTGAATCCCGTGAAACCATTTCATAGAAGTTCATTGATATACTATTTTTATAAAGCAAATCGACTTCGATTCTTGAATAATCAATATCACTTCTGCTTCTATTGTAACAAAAGATTCCCTTTTTATGTGGAAAAGGCCCGTATCAATAATTATGATTTTACGTATGGACAATTCCTCAAAATCTTGTTCATTCGCAACAAAATCTTTTCTTTTTGCGATGGTCAAAAAAAACATGCTTTTTTGAAGAGAGATACTATTTCACCAATCGAGTTACAGGTATCTAACATATTGATACCTAACGATTTTCCGCAAAGTGGCGACGAAGGGTATAACTTCTACAAATCTTTCCATTTTCCAATTCGATACGATCCATTCGTTCGTGGAGCTATTTACTCGATCGCAGACATTTCTGGAACACCTCTAACAGAGGGACAAATAGTCCATTTTGAAAAAACTTATTGTCAACCTCTTTCAGATATGAATATACCTGATTCAGAAGGGAAGAACTTGTATCAGTATCTCAATTTCAATTCAAACATGGGTTGGATTCACACTCCATGTTCTGAGAAATATTTACCATCCGAAAAAAGGAAAAAACGGAGTTCTTGTCTACAAAAATGCCTTGAGAAAGGTCAGATGTATAGAACCTTTCAACAAGATAGTGTTTTTTCAACTCTCTCAAAATGGAATCTATTCCAAACATATATACCATGGTTCCTTACCTCGACGGGGTACAAATATCTAAATTTCATATTTTTAGATACTTTTTCAGACCTATTGCCGATACTAAGTAGCAGCCAAAAATTTGTATCCATTTTTCATGATATTATGCATGGGTCAGATATATTATGGCGAATTCGTCAGATTCCATTGTGTCTTCCACAATGGAATCTGATAAGTGAGATTCCGGGTAATTGTTTCCATAATCTTCTTCTGTCCGAAGAAATGACTCATCGAAATAATGAGTTACTATTGATATCGACACATCTGAGATCGCTAAATGTTCAGGAGTTCTTCTATTCAATCCTTTTCCTTCTCCTTGTTGCTGGATATCTCGTTCGTACACATCTTCTCTTTGTTTCTCGAGTCTATAGTGAGTTACAGACAGAGTTCGAAAAGGTAAAATCTTTGATGATTCCATCATACATGATTGAGTTGCGAAAACTTCTGGATAGGTATCCTACATCTGAACTGAATTCTTTCTGGTTAAAGAATATCTTTCTAGTTGCTCTGGAACAATTAGGAGATTCTCTAGAAGAAATACGGAGTTTTGCTTTTGGTAGCAACATGCTATGGGGTGGTGGTCCCGCTTATGGGGTCAAATCCATACGTTCTAAGAATAAATATTGGAATCTCATCGATCTCATAAGTATTATACCAAATCCCATCAATCGAATCGCTTTTTCGAGAAATACGAGACATCTAAGTCATCCAAGTAAAGCAATCTATTCCTTGATAAGAAAAATAAAAAACGTGAATGGTGATTGGATTGATGATCAAATAGAATCCTGGGTCTCGAACACTGATTCGATTGATGATAAAGAAAAAGAATTCTTGGTTCAGTTTTCTACCTTAACAACAGAAAAAAGGATTGATCAAATTCTATTGAGTCTTACTCATAGTGATCTTTTATCAAAGAATAACTCTGGTTATCAAATAAGTGAACAACCGGGAGCAATTTACTTACGATACTTAGTTGACATTCAAAAAAAGTATCTAATGATTTATGAATTCAATACATCCTGTTTAGTAGAAAGACGTATATTCCTTGCTAATTATCAGACAATTACTTATTCACACACCTTGTGGGGGGCTAATAGTTTGCATTTCCCATCTCATGGAAAACCCTTTTCGCTCCGCTTAGCCCTACCTCCCCCTAGTAGGGGTATTTTAGTGATAGGTTCTATAGGAACTGGACGATCCTATTTGGTCAAATACCTAGCGACAAACTCCTATGTTCCTTTCATTACAGTATTTCTGAACAAGTTCCTGGATAACAAGCCTAAGGGTTTTCTTATTGATAATAGTGACTATATTGATGATAGTGACGATATTGATGATAGTGACGATATTGATGATAGTGACGATAGTGACGATATCGACCGTGACCTTGATATGGAGCTGGAGCTTCTAACTATGATGAATACGCTAACTATGGATATGATGCCAGAAATAGACCGATTTTATATCACCTTTCACTTCGAATTAGCAAAAGCAATGTCTCCTTGCATAATATGGATTCCTAACATTCATGATCTGGATGTGACTGAGTCGAATTACTTATCCCTCGGTCTTTTAGTGAACTATCTCTCCAGGGATTGTGAAAGATGTTCCACTAGAAATATTCTTGTTATTGCTTCGACTCATATTCCCCAAAAAGTAGATCCAGCTCTAATAGCTCCGAATAAATTCAATACATGCATTAAGATACGAAGGCTTCTTATTCCACAACAACGAAAACACTTTTTCACTCTTTCATATACTAGGGGATTTCACTTGGAAAAGAAAATGTCCCATACTAATGGATTCGGGTCCACGACGATGGGTTCAAATGTACGAGATCTTGTAGCACTTAACAATGAGGCCCTATCGATTAGTATTATACAAAAAAAATCCATCATAGACACTAATATAATTAGTTCTGTTCTTCATAGACAAACTTGGGATTTCCGATCTCAGGTAAGATCGGTTCAGGATCATGGGATCCTTTTCTATCAGATAGGAAGGGCTGTTTCACAAAATGTACTTCTAAGTAATTGCTCCATAGATCCTATATCTATCTATATGAAGAAGAAATCATGTGACGGGGGGGATTCTTATTTGTACAAATGGTACTTCGAACTTGGAACGAGTATGAAGAAATTAACGATACTTCTTTACCTTTTGAGTTGTTCTGCCGGATCGGTCGCTCAAGACCTTTGGTCTCTACCCGGACCTGATGAAAAAAATGGGATCACATCTTATGGACTCGTTGAGAAGAATTATGATCTAGTTCATGGCCTATTAGAAGTAGAAGGCGCTCTGGTGGGATCCTCACGTACAGAAAAAGATTGCAGTCAATTTGATAAGGATCGAGTGACATTGCTTCTTCGGTCCGAACCAAGGAATCCCTTAAATAGGATTCAAAATGGATCTTATTCTATCGTTGATCAGAGATTTCTCTATGAAAAATATGAATCGGAGTTTGAAGAAGGGGGAGGAGTCCTCGACCCGCAACAGATAGAGGAGGATTTTTTCAATCACATCGTTTGGGCTCCTAGAATATGGCGCCCTTGGGGCTTTCTATTTGATTGTATTGAAAGGCCCAATAATTTGGGATTTCCCTATTGGGCCAGGTCATTTCGGGACAAGCGGATCATTTATGATGAAGAGGATGAGCTTCAAGAGAATGATTCAGAGTTCTTGCAGGGTGGAACCATGCAGTACCAGACACGAGATAGATCTTCCAAAGAACAGGGCTTTTTTCGAATAAGCCAATTCATTTGGGACCCCGTGGATCCACTCTTTTTCCTATTCAAAGATCAGCCTTTTGTCTCTGTGTTTTCACATCGACAATTCTTTACAGATGAAGAGATGTCAAGGGAACTTCTTACTTCCCAAACAAATCTTCCTACATCTATATATAAACACTGGTTTATCAAGAATACGCAAGAAAAGCATTTTGAATTGTTGATTCATTGCCAGAGATGGCTTAGAATCAATAGTTCATCATCTAAAGGATTTTTCCCTTCTAATACTCTATCTGAGAGTTATCAATATTTATCAAATCTGTTCCTATCTAACGAAGCGCTATTGGATCAAATGACAAAGACATTGTTGAGAAAAAGATGGCTTTTCCCAGATGAGATAGTTGTTGCTAGCTGCTCCAATAACGAATCATTGGTTTAACTGAATAACTAAAAAAAAAATAGATAGACCTTTCTTTCTCTTCGTCTCAGGTCGATGGATCTTCTCACTTGAAAGATCCCCTATATCGATAATACACATTCCAGTTGACCGAGCCTAATTCGAATTGTTTTGTTCCGAAGCAAAGAGATCCACGGGGCGGTTTGTCCTATTCAGATATTCACAACCAAGAAGTATTGAATTTTATTTTTGTTTTCGGATAGGCCCTGAAAGGAGAAGAAAGGTTGGAATGCCAATAGGCGTCTATATTTTGAATTCACCCGACCCGAAAGTACACTATCCATTTTGGGAACGTCCGGTGCCAAAGTCATTGAATGGGTA
>NW_028196821.1:12500-30000 GCF_037176805.1 Vigna unguiculata
CAGTTAACAGCCGACCGCTCTACCACTGAGCTACTGAGGAACAACGGGAAATTCGATCTCATAGAGTTCAATTCCCGTTCTCAACCCATGACCAATAGGAACTCGAAGTTTCCTTCGTAACTCGTCAAATTTCTTCACAGCGGCTCCCTTCCATGCCTCATTTCATAGGGAACCTCAAACTGGCTCTATTTCATTATATTACATCCATAAACTAATTCCATTCATTTAATATCCCTATCTTTGGTGTTATTGAGATAAGAGATGTCGTTTCTATTTCTAGTCTATCTATTTCTATAAATGGAAAATTATGCAAAATTGAAAATTGAAAAATCGTTATATAATAATCCAAAAATTGCAATAGAAAAGAAAAAGAGAGGTTTGAGATGATTTTTCAATCTTTTATACTGGAGAATCTAGTATTCTTATGCATGAAGATAATGAATTCGATAGTTGTGGTCGGACTCTATTATGGATTTATGACCACATTTTCCATAGGGCCCTCTTATCTCTTCCTTCTTCGAGCTAGACTTGTGGAAGAAGGAACCGAGAAGAAAATAGCAGCAACAACTGGGTTTATTACGGGACAGCTCATAATGTTCATGTCTATCTATTATGCGCCTTTGCATTTAGCATTGGGTAGACCCCATACAATAACTGTCATAGCTATACCCTATCTTTTATTTCAGTTCTTCGGCAATAGTCAAAAAAACTTTTTGAATTATGGATACAAGAATCCAAATTCAATACGTAATTTTAGTATTCAAAGAAGATTCTTTCAGAATCTTCTTTTTCAATTTTTAAATCCCCTTTTCTTACCGAGTTCCATATTCATGAGATTCATCAATATTTATTTGTTTCGATGTAACAATAAAATTACTAGAAAGATTAATATATCTAGAATATACAATAATATATACGAAGCTATTCGCCCCCCCCCCACATATTTGATAGCTTCTCCTAGAAAAAAACTTGTAATACCTATTCCATTCGTAATTCCATCAATTCTTTTTTTATCAAAAAAAGAATTTAATTTCACTAATCTTCTGATACTAGCAATTAAAGATTTTTCATAAAAAAGATCTATATAACCATGATTATACGACCAATTATATATGATATTTTGAAAATGATCGGCAACATTTTTTTTAAGAAAACTTTTTTCAAATAAATTTAATAAATTCAAATTTTTTAAATAGGAATAAACCGATTTGTAAAAAAAAGACGCTAGAAATATTCCCCAAAAAGTGAAACTCAAAGAAAAAGTTGCGTTTGTGAAAAATTCATAATAATTCATAAAATTTTCTGAATCTTTATGTAAAAGATCTATAAACGGAATTAACAATTTTGATAAAATATCCAAATGTATTCCGTCTTGACTGAAAGAAATTCCTACAGCACCAACGAATAAAGTAAAGAGCGCTAAAATAAGCATAGAAAATCGCATAGTATTGTTAGATTCATTAGGATATAAACAAGCAGTTTTTTTAGTGCCAAAATGCATAATACCAAAAACAAGATGTTTTATATTTTTAATATTTTGATTAACGCGATGTAGATATCTCTTCCGGATAAAAAAAGAAGTTATTTCATTCTTTTTTATTTTTAGTAAAACTAAGAAAAAATTTTCGTTTTTTCTTTTAAGTTTTACTTGTTTCTTCCCCCATAAAGATATTGAATAGAATGAACTATTTTTTTTTCCATTAAAATTCAAAAAATGAACGTTTAAATATCCCTCAAAAACAAGTAAATAAATTCGAAACATATAAAATGCAGTTAATCCTGCTGCAGAACAAGCTATTATTGCAAAAATTGGTGAATACAACCAACTATCATTAAGAATCTCATCCTTAGACCAAAAACAGGCAAAGGGTGGAATACCGCAAAGAGAGAGTGTACCCACTAAAAAAAAAGTTTTTGTAATTGGTACATGTTTTGTTAAACCGCCCATAAAAACCATATTTTGACTTTTAGCTGGAGAATATCCGACAAGAGCTTCCATTGAATGAATAATGGATCCAGATCCTAAAAACAACAATGCTTTTGAATAAGCATGAGTAATCAAATGAAATAAAGCACCTCGATAAGATCCCATACCCAAAGCTAACATCATATAACCCAATTGAGACATTGTAGAATAGGCCAAATTTTTCTTAATATCTTTTTGAGCAATAGCTAAAGTAGCTCCTAATATTACTGTTATTATACCTATAAAAGCTATTGCGTTCATTATTTTGGGTAGCACTATGAAAAGAGGAAAAAGACGAGCCACAAGAAAAATTCCAGCGGCTACCATAGTAGCAGCATGTATAAGGGCAGAAATTGGAGTAGGTCCCTCCATAGCATCGGGTAGCCATACATGAAGAGGAAATTGGGCAGATTTTGCAACTGAGCCACAAAATAGCAAGAGGGCAAACAGAGTAAAAAAAAAAATATTCATTTCATTTTTAGAAATCAAATTATTTATAATTTGAAACAAATGCCGAAATTCCAAACTACCCGTTATCCAATAAAGACCTAAAATTCCCAATAATAAACCAAAATCCCCTACACGATTCGTTACAAATGCTTTTTGACAAGCATTTGCCGCAATAGGGCGGGTGAACCAAAAGCCTATTAATAAATAAGAACACATTCCAATTAATTCCCAAAAAAAATAAATTTGTATCAAATTCGAACTAGTAACTAATCCCAACATTGAAATATTAAAAAGAGTAAGATAAGCAAAAAATCTCAAATATCCTTGATCATGAGACATATAATTATCACTATAAATAAGAACGAGAATGCCAACCGTAGTAATTAATATTGACATAATAGAAGTAAGTGAATCGATCAAGTACCCAAACTCTAAAGAAATATCATTATTTATGGTCCAAGACCATACATATTGAAAAAACAAACTATTCTTGATTTGATGAATAGACAAATCAAGCGAAAAAATCATAACTATAGTTAACAATAAGATACTAGGAAAAGCCCAAATACGGCGAATATTTTTCGTTGCAGTGGGAAAAAGTAGAAGTCCCACTCCTATTAACATCGGAACTGGGAATGGAATAAAAGGTATGATCCATGAATATTGATGTGTATATTCCATACAATAAAGAAAAAAAATTAGGATTCTAATGAATTTGGTTTCTTAGGTTTTTCTTTTATCTTTTTTGTAAAGTAAAGGAATGGTTTCGGTTAATAACAAAGAAAGATAGAATTTAATAAAATAGAATAATCGATTATTCATTATTCTGACTCTTTGGACAATATTTTTTGAACATTGGTTTAGTTCATTAAATTTAACTTAACTAATTAAGTTTTTATTACAATAAGAAATAGCGATTTGGGGAAAACTTTCTAAAAAGTATTATATTCTTATTATAAATATAATAAAAACAAAAATGGAAATTCAAATATATAAAATATATGTCTAATTAGAGATAAACTTAATTTTCATTTACCGCAAAATGTCTTTCACATAAAATTCTATAACAATAAAAAACTATACTAATTCTATGGCAGTTCCAAAAAAGCGCACGTCTATATCAAAAAAACTTATTCGGAACACTTTATGGAAAAAGAAGGGATATTTTACAGCATTAAAAGCTTTTTCATTAGGGCAATCTATTTTTACGGGGAATTCAAAAAGCTTTTTCTGTAACAAATATAAACGTTAGAATAATTTCAATTAACTGGATTCAACGACTCTTTTTTAAATACAAAAATATGAATATAAAATTGATATAGAATATAAGATTCAGTTATGAATTTAGGATATTTACATTCTATATTATGATATTTACATTCTATATTTAATAGATTCTAATAGAATTCTTTAAAATTATTTTATTGAATGTTTAGTAAACAAATATTGTGTTTTAATTGATTCTTTGAATCTCGACAATTGACTAAAATTGGGTTATTATGGTTTCGAGTCAGCCGCTATGGTGAAATTGGTAGACACGCTGCTCTTAGGAAGCAGTGCTAGAGCATCTCGGTTCGAGTCCGAGTAGCGGCATCTTATCTTCTAAAAAAAAGTTCCTATAAAGAATTATTATTTCTATTCCAAGTATTTCTATTTTTTCATTCTATATGGTATTTTCCACTTTAGAGCATATATTAACTCATATATCCTTTTCGGTCGTATCTATTTTAATTTCAATTCATTTGATAACCTTATTATTAGGCAATGAAATCATAGGATTATACAATTTGTTCAAAAAAGGCATGATAATAACCTTTTTTTGTATCACAGGATTGTTAGTTACTCGTTGGATTTTTTCAGGCCATTTACCATTTAGTAATTTATATGAATCATTAATATTTCTTTCATGGACTTTTTCTATCTTTTATATGGTTCTTTGCTTCAAAAAACAAAAAAATGACTATTTCAATACAATAATAACACCAAGTATTCTTTTTACCCAAGGCTTTGCTACTTCGGGTCTTTTAACCGAAATGCATGAATCCTTAAAATTAGTGCCTGCTTTACAGTCCCATTGGTTAATGATGCACGTAAGTATGATGATATTGGGTTATACAACTCTTTTATGTGGATCATTAATATCAGTGGCTATTTTAGTCATTACATTTCAAGAACTCATACAAATTCTTGGTAAAAGCAAGACTTTGTTTTTTTTTAATGAATCCTTTTCTTTTGCTGAAATCAAATATATGAATATGAATGATAAAAAGAATATTTTACAACAAACTCCTTTTCCGTTTTATTCGTCTTATAGAAATTATTATAGATATCAATTTATTCAACAATTGGATCGTTGGGGTTACCGTACTATTAGTCTAGGTTTTATCTTTTTAACAATAGGTAATATATCTGGAGCAGTATGGGCTAATGAGGCATGGGGATCATATTGGAATTGGGATCCAAAGGAAACTTGGGCTTTTATTACTTGGACTATTTTCGCAATTTATTTACATACTAGAAAAAATAAAAAATTGGAATATAGAAATTCTTCAATAGTGGCCTCCATAGGCTTTCTTATAATTTGGATATGTTATTTAGGGATAAATCTTTTAGGAATAGGACTACATAGTTATGGTTCATTTACACCTAATTAATTTAAAAAAATTCACAAATATTGGGAACATTCTATAGAATAAGAAAAAAAACTCCCAATAAAATGATTAAGACCCCATTGAATCAAGTAATGTAATATTGATTCAAGGGGTTCTCACAAACAACAAAAATATTCAATTAGAATTCAATTTCATTTTTATGTAATTAAGAAAATACAAAAAGAAATCCATTTTTTTTTATTGTGCATCGGATTGATTTCTATTTTTTCTTTTTCATTTATTCCCAAAAACTATCTATAAAAAATGAGAGAGAATAGCTTCAACCTTGTCAGCCGAAATTGAAAAAATAAAATCTGGATAAATGCCAATACTTATTACGGGTATAAGGATAGAAATTGAAATAAATAATTCTCGTGGCCCCGAATCAAAAAAATAAGAATTTTGTTTATTAAAAAGCTTGTATCCATAAAACATTTGACGTAAGATAGATAATAAATAAATAGGAGTTAATATCATTCCAATTGCAGTTACAAAAGTTATGAGTATTTTTGTGATGAAAAGATATTTTTGATTGGTAATTATTCCCAATAATACTATAAATTCTGCAACAAAACCGCTCATGCCCGGTAATGCAAGAGAAGCCATCGATAAGGTAGTGAAAATCGTGAATATTTTTGGCATTGGGATAGCCATTCCACCCATTTCGTCGAGATAAAGAAGACGTAGTCTATCATAACTAGTTCCCGCCAAGAAAAAAAGGGCAGCACCAATAAATCCGTGAGAGATTATTTGTAAAATAGCCCCATTCAGCCCTGTCTCGCTTATAGAACCAATTCCTAAAATTAAGAAACCCATATGAGAGACCGAGGAATAAGCTATTCTTTTTTTTACATTGCGTTGACCAAGAGATGTTGAAGCTGCATAGATTATTTGAATGGAACCTAATAACATTAACCAGGGACAAAATATAGAATGAGCGCGAGATAATAATTCCATATTAATTCGAACCAACCCATATGCTCCCATTTTTAATAATATTCCGGCTAAAAGCATACAAGTGCTGTAATGCGCCTCTCCATGGGTATCAGGTAACCATGTATGTAAGGGTATAATTGGTGATTTGACAGCAAAAGCAATAAGAAATCCCATATAGAAGATTATTTCCAGTGCCACGGGATATGATTGATTAGTTAATGATTCAAAATTTAATGTTGGTTCATTAGAACTATAGAAACCCATACCCAGAATTCCCAGTAATAAAAAAACAGAACTTCCCGCAGTGTACAAAATAAACTTTGTAGCTGAATACAAACGTTTTTTTCCACCCCACATAGATAAAAGTAGATAAACGGGAATTAATTCTAATTCCCACATGATGAAAAAAAGTAAAATGTCTTGAGAAGAAAATGTTCCTAGTTGACCACTATACATTGCTAACATTAGAAAATAGAATAATTTAGATTCTCGAGTAACCGGTTGAGCTGATAACGTAGCTAACGTAGTGATAAATCCCGTTAATAAAAGGGGTCCTAGAGAGAGTCCATCTATTCCGAATCTCCAGTAAAAGTCAAAAAAATGGATCCATTTATAATTTTCTGTCAATTGGATTAGTGGATCATCTAATTCGAAATGATAACAAAATACATAGGTTATTAGAAGGAGATCTATGAAACATATACAATAAGTATACCATTTAATTGTCTTATTTCCTTTATGGGGAAATAAGACAATTAAAGAACCTCCGACTATTGGCAAAACTACAACTGTTGTTAACCAAGGAAAATAATTCGTGATAAAAATAAGATATACTTAGACTACAAAAACCCGGGCTCAAAATATTTTTTTATTTTGAGCCCGGGTTTTTGCCAGTAAAAAAAAGTACTTGTATGCGGTTCTTTTTGAAACGTATCAATAAGCTAGACCCATGCTTCGAGTTGTTTCATGCCATAAATAAACTCTAACACTTAAGAAATCCGTCGGACAGGCGGATTCACACCTCTTACAACCAACACAGTCCTCTGTTCTTGGGGCAGAAGCAATTTGTTTAGCTTTACATCCGTCCCAAGGTATCATTTCTAATACATCTGTTGGGCAGGCTCGTACACATTGAGTACATCCTATACATGTATCATAAATCTTTACTGAATGTGACATTGGAACATAATCCTTGAACATCAAAAATTCAACATTTTCAATCTAGTAAATTGGTAAACCAATTATATATATCTATATATGATATATATATATCTATATATATATATCTATATTATATACCAGATGAATCAATGATTTATAAGAATTTTGCTACTAAAAATATATTTATAGATTAATAACTAATAAGAGAATAGAACCAAGATACTTTGATTTCTTATCTTTGTTTTCGCAAACGCAAACATGATTAAAAAGGATATATCATTTCTGCTAATTTGAATGGATTATATAGTACACACTATTCAAAATTAGACTTTTTTTTATGAATAATACTATTTATTCAACAAATTTGATTGATTGATACGGGTTGATTTTCTATTACGATATATTGAGGAAACAATAGCTGGTCCGATAGCTGCTTCAGCGGCTGCAACAGCTATAACAAAAATTGAAAAAATATTTCCTTTTAGTTGCCGCCTATCAAAAAAATCAGAAAAGGTTACGAGATTTATATTAACTGCATTTAGTATAAGTTCAAGACACATAAGGGCTCTAACCATATTTCGGCTCGTGATCAATCCATAGATACCTATAGAAAATAAATAAGCACTCAAAACAAGTGTATGCTCGAATATCATTGACCAACTCCTTTTCAATTTTTATTCATTTCGATATGAATATGAATTCAACGGATTTTATTGCCTAACATAATAAGTCTACAACAAAATCAAGTATTTGCAAAAAGATTTTATACTTTATACATAAATATTCTTTTTCCTTAACATATAATTCAACAAAAAAGAAATGTAATAAATTCTAACAAAATGTAATTTATATTATTTTATTAGTTCGAAAACTTTCTTATTGGCGAGCCACAAAAATTGCACCTATTAAAGCAACTAAAAGAATTATTGAAATTAGTTCAAATGGAAGAAAAAAATCTGTTGATAAATGAATTCCAATTTGTTGACTAGTACTTATCAAATCTTGCTCTAAAATCTGATTGGGTCTTGTCGTCCAAATAATTCCGTGCCATGATGTCTCTAGAATAGTAGTTATTTGTGAAAGAAAGATACTGGTACAAACCATCAAAGTAATTCCATCCCCAACGGTCCAAACACGAAAATTTTGGTAATAGTCCGAACCATTCATAAACATCACAGCAAATATTATTAAAACATTTATAGCGCCCACGTAAATAAGTAGCTGTGAGGCAGCTACGAAATGGGAGTTTGATAAAATATAGAATAAAGATACACAAACAAGAACTAGTCCCAATGAAAAAGCAGAAAAAATCGGATTCGTAAAGAATACTACTCCTAGACTTCCTAATATGAGACCTGATCCAAGAAAGATTAAAATAAAATCATGTAGCGATTCGGACAAATCCATTATATGTAAAATAAAAGATAAATAGAAATTTCATGACCTTATTGATATGACCAGGAAAAAACTTGTTAAATACGAAAATTATCTGTGCATAGAAATTCACCAAATCCTAAGATAAGATATGTGAATTGTTATTAGGTACAGTTGTTATAGAATCAATGGAATTTCATTCTTTTCTTTATGCCAAAGAGTCATTTCAAAAAAATAGAATATCTTTTTTTTTATTCTATATATAGAGAAATTCAATTATTTTTGTGAAGAATTTTGAAATCATTTTATTTGAATTGTTCGAATTGTATAATCATCAATTACTGATACTGGTAAACGACCCAAAGCAATTAGATTATAATTCAATTCGTGGCGATCATAAGTTGAAAGTTCATATTCTTCGGTCATTGATAAACAATTTGTTGGACAATACTCAATACAGTTACCACAAAATATACAGATTCCAAAATCAATACTGTAATTAAGCAACCGTTTTTTTCGAATATCAGTTTCTAGTTTCCAATCAACAATGGGTAGATCTATAGGACAGACACGAACACATACTTCAACAACGAACACATACTTCACAAGCAATGCATTTATCAAATTCAAAATGTATTCGACCGCGAAAACGTTCTGATGAGATTATTTTTTCATAAGGATATTGAATAGTTACGGGTAACCTATTTGCATGAGATAAGGTAATCATGAGACCTTGACCAATATATCTAGCAGCTCGTATTATTTGTTCACTATAATTTATGAATTCAGTTACCATAAGGAACATATCGTGAATAGCTCTGAATATTTTTTTTCTTTCTCTTGTTTAAAACAAGTTCTGAATTTTGAATATAGAAGGTCCACATTTTTTTTACAGTGAAAACAGTTGAGACGACGTTGTTAATAATAGATTACCAAGAGAAATGGGTAAAAGAAACTTCCACCCAAGATTTAATAATTGATCTATTCGTAGCCTAGGCAAAGTCCATCTTGTTGTGATAGAAACGAATATGAATAAATAAGTTTTAACTAGTGTAATAAAGATACCAATTATCGTTACAAAAACTCCGTATGTTTTATTTATTTGAAAAAAATTAGAAACGAAGATGTACGGAATAGAGAAATTTGAACCACCAAAATAAAGAACTGTTACAAATAAGGAAGAAACGAATAGGTTTAAATAGGAAGCAACATAAAATAAACCAAATTTGATACCGGAATATTCGGTTTGATAACCCGCTATTAGTTCTTCTTCCGCTTCTGGTAAATCAAAAGGTAATCTTTCACATTCTGCTAGGGAAGAGATTAGAAAAACGAGGAACCCATAGGTTGCCGCCACAAATTCCATCCCCAAAAACCATATTTGGATTGTGCATCAACTATATCAACTGTACTTAAACTGTTAGATAATCCTAGTCGGTGATGACATTACTGTTACCATCTCTATTACAGAACCGTACATGAGATTTTCATCTCATACGGCTCCTTTAAAGCCTTAAAAAAATATAAGAACCCGGCCAATTATTTCTCCCTTGATATATCCCTAAGATAGATAAGATTCTATTTTCTCGGACGGTTCTGAATTAGACCCATGGAATTCTGTCTGTTCTAAAAAAAATTTTTAAATGAATACACACTTATTAAAAAATAAAAACATTTGCACATTTATTGAATTTCTTTAGATAAATAAAAAATACAAAAGGTACTTCTGAATTGATCTCATCCTTTAAAAAATTCAAAATTAAATTTGTTGAGTAATAACTTAATTTCATTTTTGCATAAAATACTCTTTTAAAATTATCAAGAACTCCCACATCATTTTCGATTCCGAAAAATAATTAGATGTTCTTTTTTTAAATTATGATTATCTCCATAAATATGGAGTATATAAGACAAAAAAGAAAAAGGAGATCACTTTTACCTCTTATCTTATTCCTTTTTGTGCAAGCAAAAGGGGACTTCAAAAATTAAAGGATTATTCGTTCCTGATAGTTATTTATTCAATCAATGGATGGAAGTATACTCTAGATCGGAATTGGGGGGAGTACTGCCTTATTTTTTCTACCAACTTCAAGTCCCCATTAGTATTCTTTTTATATTATACATAAATTGGATAATTTAAAAAAGAAATATACGTTACTAATCTTTTGTGTATTTTGGTGTTTCTAGCCATCCATTAATTTTTTTTATTATATTAATGCCTTTTTTTAATTTTGTTAATATATGTATGCTAATTCATACAAATGATATTGAAAATTTGAAAAAGGTTGGTCTTTTGCGTCCGCTTCAAGACAGGATTACTAATCAACAAATCTTGGGAAAAACAACCACTTCTATACATAGAATATAATATATAGAATCTAATTCTAGAATTTCATTGATTTTTTCACCTTATTCTTATACATAGAAAATTAGACTCAATATTTTTACTGCAATTTGAAATCATCATACTTTCTCTATAAGTAATAGAGTATTCTATAAATTATATTCAAAAAAAGCTGTTTTATTGCACTCATATAACTATCTGATTCAATTATTCAATCCAATGCGAAAAGAATATATATATATTCTTTATAGATTCTTTTTGTACTTTAAATATAAGGAGAGGCTTATAAGAAATAGTATCAAAAAATTTATGTCTCAACGAAGCACACATAGAGATATCGATAACACACATAGAGTTAATGGTATTTCATAACTAATTGATTGAGCAGCTGCTCGTAGACCACCCCAAAAAGGAATATTTATTATTTGACCCATATCCTGACATAAGAAGTCCAATGGGGGCAATACTCGAAATAGCAATCCATAAAAAAACACCAATATTCAGATCAGATAAAACAAAGTTATAGCCAAAAGGAATTACTGAATAGCTTATTATAATGGATATGACTGAGATAGATGGGCCGAAACTAAATAAACGAATATCTCCTCTAGATGGAATAAGATTCTCTTTAAAAAGTAATTTTGTTTCCGTCTGCTAGAGCTTGAAGAACTCCAAAAGGACCGGTGTATTCAGGTCCAATACGCTGTTGTATCCCTGCAGATATTTCTCTTTCTAACCATACAATTGCTAGTACACTTATAGTAATTCCTAATATCAAAATAAAAATAGGCACAAATACCCAAAGAATTCCATATATCTCTTTCAAAAATTGCAATCTGAAAAAAAATGTATATCTTGTATTTCTGTTAAATCAATTATCATTTCAACGATCAACTTCTCCCATAATAATATCTATGCTACCTAGTATTGTCATAATATCGGCCAATTTCATTCTTTTAACTAATTGAGGAAGAATTTGCAAATTTTATAAAACCGGGCGGATGAATTTTCCATCTCCAAGGAAAACCATTTTGATCCCCTATTAGAAAAATCCCTAATTCTCCCTTGGGGGCTTCAACTCTTACATAAAGTTCTTGTTTTGGCAATTCAAAACTCGGAGACGATTTTTTACTAATAAATCGATACTCAAACTCATTCCATTCTGGCTCTTTTTCTCTATCAAAGCAGCGGATTTCTAAATTTTCATATGGACCGCCGGGAAGTCCTTCCAAAGCCTGTTGAATAATTTTTATGGATTCTATCATTTCACCAATTCGAACTAAATAACGAGCTAATGAATCTCCTTCTTTTTGCCATTGAACTTCCCAATGAAATTCTTCGTAACATTCATAATTATCCACTTTACGTAGATCCCATTGTATTCCGGAAGCCCGAAGCATCGGTCCTGATAAACCCCAATTAATAACTTCTTTTACATCAACACACCGACGCCCTCAACCCGTTCTAAAAAAATAGGATTTCGCGTAATAAGTTTTTGATATTCAGCAATACTTGTTAAAAAATAATCGCAGAAATCATAACATTTATCTATCCAACCATAAGGTAGATCAGTCGCTACCCCTCCGATACGAAAAAAATTATGCATCATTCTCATACCTGTGGCAGCTTCAAATAGATCATATATTAATTCTCTTTCTCTGAAAATATAGAAAAAAGGTGTTTGTGCACCAATATCTGCCATAAAAGGTCCTAGCCATAGTAGGTGAGAAGCTATACGGCTTAACTCCAACATTATTACTCGGATATAGCTGGCTCTTTTAGGTACTTGAATATTTCCCAACTGTTCTGGTCCATTTACAGTTATTGCTTCTGTGAACATTGTAGCTAAATAGTCCCAACGTGTTACATAAGGCAGATATTGTATAATTGTTCGGTTTTCCGCTATTTTTTCCATTCCTCTGTGTAAATAACCCAATATCGGTTCACAATCAATAACATCCTCACCATCTAGAGTAACAATAAGTCTAAGAACACCGTGCATTGATGGGTGGTGAGGCCCCATATTGACTATCATGAAGTCCTTTCTTTTCGTTGAGATATTCATAGGTTTTTGCTCGATTTATTCTTTTATGAATCGCTTAAAAAAAAAGTTCATCCAAATCAAGATCTAATAAATCGAATAATTGAAAATTACTCTTCAATTTAACGAATTTGTGACTGCCGAATATTAACTGATTGATTAATTTTTTATACCGTATTCCATCTTTCTTTGACAAATAAGACAGTAATCTTTGCCGTTTTCCCAAAATTTTACGTAACCTGTTTGGGATGAGTAGTCTTTTCGGTGCAATTCAAAATGTGAAGTAAGTCTTCGTATTCTATTGGTAAATTTGAATATTTGAAATTCAACCAATCCCGGTTTTTTTCCTTTTTTTCTTGTGAAATAACAGGTATAAATGACTTTTTTACCATAAAAAAATAAAAGTTTTTCCTTCTCCTCGATTTTTAATAGATATTTTTATTGATCAGTAATTAGAATGACACTCATTTTTAATTTTTTGATAGAAATCCGAAATCTAATTTTTTTGATAACTGAAATCAATCCAATTGAAATAGAGGAATTTAAATAGATATAGTATAAAGGAGACTAGTTTGATATATAAAAAAGAATTGTATACATTACATTAGATAAAAAAAGATAATTTTGTTAATGCTTTTTTTTTATGTATACATCATTGAATTAAAATCAATGCCATACCAAAATACGTGTATTTGTTTAACCTATGTATCTATCTATAGATAGATACATATGCTAAATAGAAAACAAAATTAGATTAACGAATTTTCACACGCGGATACATATGTATCCTTACTATACTGAAACGGCTTCCATTATGGGTATTTAAACCAATAACGATTTATACAAGCTAAATCTTCTAATCGATATTTTGGCCAAAGAAAAATTTTGAAATTCATTAGTTTTTTTTTTCTCTTTCTCATTCTTTTTTTAGTCAAAACTTTAAAACAATTTTGGACTTTATTTTCATTATAAAATATTGTGTTTCTATGCATACTATTTATATTATTTGGATCTAAACAAATTCTAATTCTCAACTCTCTACGACGTCTAGCAGATAAAATGTTTTCAGGAACAAGTAAATTAAATTTCTCGTTTTCTTTGTTTTCTGTTATCTTTTGATCTTTTGTTCTTGTAATGTATTATATCAAAAAATTTCTTATTAACATGAATTTTTTCTGAGTATTTTTATAAATTTTGCGTTTATTCTTATGAATTAATGAAAAACCCATCATTTTATACTTAAAAATTGTTTATTATTTTTTCTAGACAGGCGAACTGGTTCGATAACAAATAGTTCTTTTTTCCTAAATTTATTATTTTTCTTTTTCCTTAAGCCTGAAAGAGTTAAATTCGTCTGTTTTTGAATCATCATAATATCTAGACCTAGTTCTCCTCTTTGATAGAGGCTATAGTAATTTTTCTTAAATTTGTCAATCTAATAAGGAGACAATATACTTTTACATTGTTAAATATTTTTGACCTAAGAAATTTTTTCCAGTTTAAATGGAAATTCAAAAAATTTCTTACTAAGAATTGAAGTTCTGCCTCCATATTGTTCTTGGGTTTTTTTTTCGAGTTCTAAAAACATCTTTTCACTAACATTTTTATTTCCTTTAGAATGTAAAAAAAGAGAATGTAAATAAAGTAATTTTATTGGTATAATTTGCGAGTTACCCCTAAATGTATTATAAAATATCACAAATTTGGAAAAGAACCAAAATTCCGGATTGCATATGGAACGATTTAGTATTTTTCTATTGATTCCCGTCCAATCCAAATATTTTCTATCCGGATTTATAATAATAGTATCTTCTGCTATATAATTCTTGATAAAAATATTACTTATTCTATCAAATAAGTCTTTTTTATATGTATTGTAATTAGAAGAAATCATTGTGTTTTTATTTGATTGAAATAGGGATCTATATCGATAAATATATGAGTCTTTCTTATTTGCATAATTCATAAAATTATAGGATAAAAGATCGTATTTATATTGTTTTCTAATTTTTTTTTTTAATGGGATTCCTTGTTGTTCTTTGTAAAGAATTAATGGGCTTTTTCCATATGAATCCCATTTGGTTAAATTTTTATTTTGAGTTACACCACATTTAGTGATTCTATTTCTCCATTTTTGTGATACTAATTTTGACCAGCTACTGTTAGATAAGTTATATTGATAATAATTATTCTTTAACCAATTTGTCCATTGATTTAGTTCAGAATTGAGCAGGTTATTTTGTTTTCTTTTAGAATGAACTATTCCTTGTGCTCCAAAAAAAGAATCCTTTATTTCATTTTTCAGAAAAAAAAAATTTTTATTATATTGAAAAAGAAGTCTTAACTTATATATGTTTATGTTAATAATTCGGGTTTGTAACAAATTTAAAAATACATATGGTTGTGACAAAAAGGAGACATCAAAATAATTATGTGAATTCGCATTCTTATTCTTATTATTAAAATATTTGTGTAATTTTAAAAGAAAGGGAATTATACTTTGATTTGTTTTATAACTTCTTTCTGTATTTGGTTCATTATCGTAAAGCCATTTATTTAAAAATTTTTTTGTTGATTCAAGAAAAAGTTGTAGCTGGATTTTCGGAATACAAATGATATATAGAAAGATATCTATGTATATTTTTTTCATCAAAAATTGAAAAAAAGAATGTGATTTTTTAGTTAAGCTAATATTTCTTCTTTGGAATATCTGCAAAATTTTTTTTTCGAATTCTATCCTTTTACTATCATAAATTTTTTTCTTCGAATGAATATTTGTCTCGCGAATTCCAAGTCCTCTTTTCTTTTCTTCTTTTTTCATTTTTTCTATTTTTTTAATAACTACTTTTCTCTTAGTATTGAGATCCTTTATAGATTTTTTTTTCAATGAAAAATTTGTCGACTTTATCGATTGAATTGAAATGGTTGCTTCAGAAATCATTGAATTATTCTTCCAAATTGTTGAATATTTTTTGTTTTCGCTCAATTCATCGAGTTTTGGGGGTTTCCTTTTAATAAAAAAATATTTTAAATTTAAAAATTCTTGTTTTTTTTTCGTGAGGAATACTATACTTTTTCTAATAATTTCAAGAATACTTTGGATGATCCCTTTTGCTTTTTCTATTACGATATTTAGAAACAGTTTGAATTTTTCACTTAAAACTTTTAGAACTAGAAAAGTGAAAAATTCAAATTTTTTCTTTTTTTTTTTTAGTTCTTTTAAAATGGGGTCGAAAAAGGAAAGTGGATTTTTCGTGGAACTAGAAAAAGGCAATTCAACTTCCATCCCCCAAACTGTTAAAAAACAAAAGTTCTTTTTTTTCTTTGAATTTTTTTTGTTTTCATTACATCGTATTTTAGATTTATGCCAAGGTTTTAGACGAAAAGGAAATAATATTTTTATCTGAATCCCATCTGTTAGCCATTTTTGCGGAAACTCTCTTTCGGATAATTGAACGCCGTTATACGTGCATTTAATATATATTTCTCTCTTCCAATCCATATAATCTTCAGACCATTCTGGAATTTGAAAAAATAGTATACGAATTGTATTTTTAATTATTATAAATGAAGGTAATAGAATATATTTCCTAATAAAGCATTGGGTTATTAATAAAACACCTCTTATTACTTGAGCAAATATAATGCTATCCCAGGCTTCTGCTATTTCTATACGTTTTCTTTCTGCATTTTCCTTTTTTGCTTCCTCCTCTTTTTTTTTCGGACTTTTTTTTGTTTTTTCCTCTATAGAACCTAAAATTTGAAATTCTGTCTTTTTACGAATCCAAATATTTAACATAAAAAATCTTTTCATTGATTTTAAACTATGAAAAGAAAAGAATATTGATTTTTCAATTTTATCCAAAAGCGGCGAATGCACCCTTTTTTGAAAAAATTTCCAAGTAACTGTTTTCCGTCTTTGAGCACGGATAGATCCTTTGATTATGTCTCTTCGAAAATCCGATTGTTGGGAATAACGTCTTAAAGCCAATTCGTTTTTTTGGTTCATTATTTTCAGTATCTCCACGATCACGATAAGTCTTGTATTTTTTAAAAAATTTATCTTATTAGTCAAAATGACTACACGTTTGCCTTTTCTAGAACGAATTTGAGAATTATCTGCTTCAATTTTTCCACCTAGTTGTTCTACATTCGTCCATCAATTTGTATGACCACCGAGGTACTTTTTACAGATTTCGGTTTCTTTTAATAGACTTAGTGTTCTTTCGATTTACTTTTCTTTTTTCGTTCAAATCAGTTGTAATTGCATCAAATAATATTTTGATTATTTGTTTTTTTTCTGCGTCATAATTATAATTCATTTTTACTTGTTCAGGTTCTGTAAATAAATAAGGTACGTGCGAATTTAAGCTTGACACTAATGAAAATTGACTGATTAGATTAAAAAGAAATGTAGTTACTAATAATTTTTTATCAAATGTTTTTCTATTTTCCTCTAATTTTGGAGAATTACTATTATTCTTTTTAGAAATCTTATTATAAAGAAAGATATCTTGAATTTTATTTATAAAAATGTTATTTTTTTTGTAAGTTTTTTCATGTTGGATTGAGGTTGA
>NW_028196821.1:47500-52500 GCF_037176805.1 Vigna unguiculata
TATTCGAAACAAGCCCTGTTCTTTGGAAGATCTATCTCGTGTCTGGTACTGCATGGTTCCACCCTGCAAGAACTCTGAATCATTCTCTTGAAGCTCATCCTCTTCATCATAAATGATCCGCTTGTCCCGAAATGACCTGGCCCAATAGGGAAATCCCAAATTATTGGGCCTTTCAATACAATCAAATAGAAAGCCCCAAGGGCGCCATATCTAGGAGCCAAACGATGTGATTGAAACAAATCCTCCTCTATCTGTTGCGGGTCGAGGACTCCTCCCCCTTCTTCAAACTCCGATTCATATTTTTCATAGAGAAATCTCTGATCAACGATAGAATAAGATCCATTTTGAATCCTATTTAAGGGATTCCTTGGTTCGGACCGAAGAAGCAATGTCACTCGATCCTTATCAATTGACTGCAATCTTTTTCTGTACGTGAGGATCCCACCAGAGCGCCTTCTACTTCTAATAGGCCATGAACTAGATCATAATTCTTCTCAACGAGTCCATAAGATGTGATCCCATTTTTTTCATCAGGTCCGGGTAGAGACCAAAGGTCTTGAGCGACCGATCCGGCAGACAACTCAAAAGGTAAAGAAGTATCGTTAATTTCTTCATACTCGTTCCAAGTTCGAAGTACCATTTGTACAAATAAGAATCCCCCCCGTCACATGATTTCTTCTTCATATAGATAGATATAGGATCTATGGAGCAATTACTTAGAAGTACATTTTGTGAAACAGCCCTTCCTATCTGATAGAAAAGGATCCCATGATCCTGAACCGATCTTACCTGAGATCGGAAATCCAAGTTTGTCTATGAAGAACAGAACTAATTATATTAGTGTCTATGATGGATTTTTTTTGTATAATACTAATCGATAGGGCCTCATTGTTAAGTGCTACAAGATCTCGTACATTTGAACCCATCGTCGTGGACCCGAATCCATTAGTATGGGACATTTTCTTTTCCAAGTGAAATCCCCTAGTATATGAAAGAGTGAAAAAGTGTTTTCGTTGTTGTGGAATAAGAAGCCTTCGTATCTTAATGCATGTATTGACTTTATTCGGAGCTATTAGAGCTGGATCTACTTTTTGGGGAATATGAGTCGAAGCAATACCAAGAATATTTCTAGTGGAACATCTTTCACAATCCCTGGAGAGATAGTTCACTAAAGACCGAGGGATAAGTAATCGACTCAGTCACATCCAGATCATGAATGTTAGGAATCCATATTATGCAAGGAGACATTGCTTTTGCTAATTCGAAGTGAAAGGTGATATAAAATCGGTCTATTTCTGGCATCATATCCATAGTTAGCGTATTCATCATAGTTAGAAGCTCCAGCTCCATATCAAGGTCACGGTCGATATCGTCACTATCGTCACTATCATCAATATCGTCACTATCATCAATATCGTCACTATCATCAATATAGTCACTATTATCAATAAGAAAACCCTTAGGCTTGTTATCCAGGAACTTGTTCAGAAATACTGTAATGAAAGGAACATAGGAGTTTGTCGCTAGGTATTTGACCAAATAGGATCGTCCAGTTCCTATAGAACCTATCACTAAAATACCCCTACTAGGGGGAGGTAGGGCTAAGCGGAGCGAAAAGGGTTTTCCATGAGATGGGAAATGCAAACTATTAGCCCCCCACAAGGTGTGTGAATAAGTAATTGTCTGATAATTAGCAAGGACTATACGTCTTTCTACTAAACAGGATGTATTGAATTCATAAATCATTAGAACTTTTTTTGAATGTCAACTAAGTATCGTAAGTAAATTGCTCCCGGTTGTTCACTTATTTGATAACCAGAGTTATTCTTTGATAAAAGATCACTATGAGTAAGACTCAATAGAATTGATCAATCCTTTTTTCTGTTGTTAAGGTAGAAAACTGAACCAAGATTCTTTTTCTTTATCATCAATCGAATCAGTGTTCGAGACCCAGGATTCTATTGATCATCAATCCAATCACCATTCACGTTTTTATTTTTCTTATCAAGGAATAGATTGCTTTACTTGGATGACTTAGATGTCTCGTATTTCTCGAAAAAGCGATTCGATTGATGGGATTTGGTATAATACTTATGAGATCGATGAGATTCCAATATTTATTCTTAGAACGTATGGATTTGACCCCATAAGCGGGACCACCACCCCATAGCATGTTGCTACCAACAGCAAAACTCCGTATTTCTTCTAGAGAATCTCCTAATTGTTCCAGAGCAACTAGAAAGATATTCTTTAACCAGAAAGAATTCAGTTCAGATGTAGGATACCTATCCAGAAGTTTTCGCAACTCAATCATGTATGATGGAATCATCAAAGATTTTACCTTTTCGAACTCTGTCTGTACCTCACTATAGACTCGAGAAACAAAGAGAAGATGTGTACGAACGAGATATCCAGCAACAAGGAGAAGGAAAAGATTGAATAGAAGAACTCCTGAACATTTAGCGATCTCAGATGTGTCGATATCAATAGTAACTCATTATTTCGATGAGTCATTTCTTCGGACAGAAGAAGATTATGGAAACCATTACCCGGAATCTCACTTATCAGATTCCATTGTGGAAGACCACAATGGAATCTGACGAATTCGCCATAATATATCTGACCCATGCATAATATCATGAAAAATGGATACAAATTTTTGGCTGCTACTTCGTATCGGCAATAGGTCTGAAAAAGTATCTAACAATATGAAATTTAGATATTTGTACCCCGTCGAGGTAAGGAACCATGGTATATATGTTTGGAATAGATTCCATTTTGAGAGAGTTGAAAAAACACTATCTTGTTGAAAGGTTCTATACATCTGACCTTTCTCAGGCATTTTTGTAGACAAGAACTCCGTTTTTTTCCTTTTTTCGGATGGTACATATTTCTCAGAACATGGAGTGTGAATCCAACCCATGTTTGGATTGAAATTGAGATACTGATACAAGTTCTTCCCTTCTGACTCAGGTATATTCATATCTGAAAGAGGTTGACATAAGTTTTTTCAAACTGGACTATTTGTCCCTCTGTTAGAGGTGTTCCAGAAATGTCTGCGATCGAGTAAATAGCTCCACGAACGAATGGATCGTATCGAATTGGAAATGGAAGATTTGTAGAAGTTATACCCTTCGTCGCCACTTTGCGGAAAATCGTTAGGTATCAATATGTTAGATACCTGTAACTCGATTGGTGAAATAGTATCTCTCTTCAAAAAAGCATGTTTTTTTTGACCATCGCAAAAGAAAAGATTTTGTTGCGAATGAACAAGATTTTGAGGAATTGTCCATACGTAAATCATAATTATTGATACGGGCCTTTCCACATAAAACGGGATCTTTTGGTACAATAGAAGCAGAAGTGATATTGATTATTCAAGAATCGACGTCGATTTGCTTTATAAAATAGTATATCAATGAACTTCTATGAAATGGTTTCACGGGATTCAGCCAATTGTCTGGATCGTGGGATATCATTGAGAAATAGGAATCTGTGTTATCCAAAGATTTCCTGCGATTCTTTCTAGTATGGAATGAGTCAATCATCCACTTTGGTATCTTATTGAACAAAAATGGTGATATTGTTCCTCCATTGATCAAGAATTTCGATTTTGGGAAGTATCTTGGTCATCCAATAATAAGGGTTCCTTTTTTTCACTGACGATTTGAAGACCTATTGATTCTAATAACTGATTACAGAGTGGATCATTCGGACCTTTCAATTCATAGATGTGGATCTCGGACCTATGAATGGGGATACCCCCACAACTCACAAATAACAAGAAGGAAGTGAGTTAGACAAACAAGAGAAGACACTTGGGCAAAAAAAGAAGTAACTTGGACAAAACTACACAAAGTGACTTAGACAACTCTTTTTTGTCGATAACCTCAGACCATCAATCGAATATTGATTAATATGTAATCGATCGAACACTACTTGAAACGGCTATTCTGCTCAGAATGAAATAGTCCAAATGTTCCTGGAAATTCTTGCTCCCATTGGACCATTTGTATCTATATACATTAGGATCCCAATTCATAGATCTCTCCGTTCGAGAAATCAAAATAAGAGGATCGAACCACTTCTTCTGACTCTTTTTCAATTGATAAAGTTGGTTGACGTGTATTTCATTCTAGTTCGATGATTCAGAGTATCATTTCCTATTTGATACCTTTGAATTCCATATTCGAAGTTGCAATTGAATCGATTCAATACATTCTTATGTAACCATGGGTGCTATATTGGATTTGAATCAGATTTCGGATCAATCTATATTGATTGACTGCCTCCATTATGTTGTTGCTAGCAAATACAACTATTTTAGGTTTTGGATCTTCCACATTATTTCCGCAAGAGGTCTGGACCCTTTTTTTATGATCCTTCGATAAAAAGATCATTCTCTTCATAAAAAAGAGGAGGTAGAACCAATAAAGAGTGCTTTTTCGATTCATCCCTGGAGTTCAATAACTCATTCAAGAAATGTTTTTGATCCAATCCGGAGGAATCCATAGAAAAATCAAATTCCTTATGATACACCAGATCCGGCTCGGTTATTGATAGAGTGAATAGATCTGCCATTTCTTGAAATCTATCTTCTGATTCAAAATCGTGTGTGTAACGTGTATCTCCCCCTGTTCCGGTCATGGAATAGATGAAATAAACCCCAAAATGGATTTTTGTTCAAGAATGAAATCTTATTGGAACTGTCCCAGTTCACCCTTTGGAACCATATCACATCCTCGATAGGATGAAATAGGCTGAATTGAGACGGTATTTTGTAAGTACACTAATATCTTGAATACATTCACTATTTCTTTCTTTTCCGATCGCCTGGAAAAAGCAGATGTTTCTTTTGTTCTTTTTTCAACAATTTCTGATCTCTAGTAGACCTATCAGTAGGATTCGAACCCAGATGAAGTTCTGACCATCTGTCAGAGAAAAAAGAACGAGTGGCTCTTGCAGGATTCCCAAAAAATTCTTCGATTTCTTCCGGAAGC
>NW_028196821.1:57500-75619 GCF_037176805.1 Vigna unguiculata
CTGAATTGTGTGAATAGAAACCTAACATTGCTATTGTAAAAGTTACAAATGCTTATAAACACCCTAAGATTCTTGCAGAATTTATAGCTGGACAATTAAGAATAGAGTTTCATTTCGTAAAGCAATGAAAAAAGCTATTGAATTAACTGAACAAGCAGGTACAAAAGGAGTTCAAGTACAGATTGCAGGACGTATTGATGGAAAAGACATTGCACGTGTCGAATGGATCAGAGAAGGTAGGGTTCCTCTCCAAACCATTCGAGCTAAAATTGAATATTGTTGTTATACAGTTCGAACTATTTATGGAGTTTTAGGGATAAAAGTTTGGATATTTTCGAAATAAAGAAAAATATGTCCTTCTTTCTATTCAATAATTCAATGTCCTATTTTGATTTTATATAAAACAAAAAAGAAAAAATTACTCGATTTTGATTCTCAAAATTTATCTATTTTATAAGATTGAATCGACTAAAAAAGAAATTAATCATTTTATAGAGGATTGCCATGCTTAGTGTGTGACTCGTTAGTTTTTTAGAATGATTAAAAAACAAAAAAGAAACCGGTTAATAGTATCAATTCATTTAAAAAGAACTAATAACCAACCACATCACTTCGGATTATCTAGATCTAAAGATTAGTCAAAAGAAAAAAATTTAATAAAAAAGACTATAGCAACTGAAAAATTGTGAAAGATAAAAGAAAAAAAAGATTATTTAGTTGTAAAGCAATAAAAATATATAGATAAAAGAAAAGGTGAAAGAAAGAGATTAAAATATATCAATGATATAGAATTCGAATATGTAAAGGTCTATGGGTCATCTCAGAAAAGATAGTGTATTAAAGCATCCTTAAAAATAAAAAAGAATAATATATATTTTTTTTTTATTTTTAATGTCAATAAATTAAGAGCTCTGAATCAAGAAAAACTGATAATATTGATTCACGAAAAAAGAAATGAATATTCTATTCTAAAAAAAATTTTATTAATTTTTAGCTATGAGAAGGCTCCATTGTCGAATTAAAACCTAACCATTAATCGAGAGGCGATGGGAACGACGAAACCTGCAAATACTTAAGACTTAAGATTTTATTAAAAAAATCTTAAAGAAAACAAATCTTAATGATTTCTTAGGTGGGATGGCGGAAGAAACCTAAAAACAATCCATTTTTTAGGAGTTGTACCCTACATTAACATCTGAATTCATTACATCTGAATTGAGAATAAAAGAGTAAATATTCGCCCGCGAGAATTTTTCTTTATTGAATTTTTTTATATTTTTGCCAATTCTAAGAATCGATATTGAAAACAAGATCTAAAAATTTCGAAGATTGGTATGAAATCTCAAAAAATACCGAGATTTCGTTATTTACTAAACATATGACTATTTCTATTATTTTATCGATTAGATAGAATCTATATCCATATAGATATAGATATTTGAATTACTTCATTCGCGAGGAGCCGTATGAGGTGAAAATCTCATGTACGGTTCTGTAATAAAGATGGAATTGAAAAACAACCATCAATTAACCCCCAAAGAACCAGATTTCGTAAACAACATAGAGAAGAATGAAGGGAATATCCTATCGAGGTAATAATATTTGCTTCGGAAGATATGCTCTTCAGGCACTTGAGCCAGCTTGGATAACATCTAGACAAATAGAAGCGGGACGGCGGGCAATGTCAAGAAATGTTCGCCGAGGTGGACAAATATGGGTACGTATTTTTCCAGACAAACCGGTTACAGTAAGACCTACTGAAACACGTATGGGTTCAGGAAAAGGATTTCCCGAATATTGGGTAGCTGTTGTTAAACCTGGGAAAATACTTTATGAAATGGGTGGAGTACCAGAAAATATAGCAAGAAAGGCTATTTCAATAGCATCATCCAAAAGCCGATACGAACTCAATTCATTATTTCAGGATAATAAAAGAGAACCAAAGAAAATAGGTCTTTAGAATGAAAAGAAAAAAGGCAATAATAGGTTCCTTTTTTTTTGAACACAAAATATTTTTACTTCCTTTTTTAGATTGAAATAATAAAAAAATGATATGATTCAACCTCAAACTCATTTGAATGTAGCGGATAACAGCGGAGCACGTGAACTGATGTGTATTCGAATCCTAGGAGCTAGTAATCGACGATATGCTTATATTGGCGACATTGTTGTTGCTGTAATCAAACAAGCAGTACCAAATACGAACTTAGAAAAATCTGAAGTGATCAGAGCTGTAATTGTACGTACTTGTAAACAACTAAAACGTAGCAACGGTATATAATTCAGTATGATGATAATGCTGCAGTTATAATTGATCAAGAAGGAAATCCAAAAGGAACTCGAATCTTTGCGCAATCGCCCGGGAATTGAGACAGTTAAATTTCACTAAAATAGTTTCATTAGCACCTGAGGTATTATAGAGGAAACCACGATATGGATATATTCTTTTTTTGTGAAATAGATAAATGTATCTATTTTATCTCAAAAATATATCTTTTGTAATAATTATTATTTGAAGAATCGTACTTATAAGTTTTAGAAGTAGCCATTTTTCTTTATTTCAGATTTATACTTGAAAACCTAACAATATCTAGATCTATCTATATATAGATATGGGCGAACGACGGGAATTGAACCCGCGCATGGTGGATTCACAATCCACTGCCTTGATCCACTTGGCTACATCCGCCCTTATAGTAAAAATGATCTATATCTCAAATTCTACCTTTTCATTATCCTTTTTTTTCTAACAAAGGAAAAAAAAAAAGATAAGGAATCATTAAATCAATCAAAAACGTATGTATAAATCTATAGAAATCTAAAAAAAAGATTACTAATCCAATATCCAATATAAAGGAGCAATATTAACAAAGTTGATATTGCTCCTTTATTTTAAACAAAAACTCGTCTACTTTAAATTAAGATCAAAATTTTATCCATTAACAGATGGAGCTTCCATCGCAGCTAGATCTAGAGGGAAATTATGAGCATTACGTTCATGCATTACTTCCATACCAAGGTTAGCTCGGTTAATAATATCAGCCCAGGTATTTATTACACGACCTTGACTATCAACTACGGATTGGTTGAAATTAAAACCATTTAAGTTGAAAGCCATAGTGCTGATACCTAAAGCGGTAAACCAAATACCTACTACAGGCCAAGCAGCTAGGAAGAAATGTAAAGAACGAGAATTGTTGAAACTTGCATATTGGAAGATTAATCGGCCAAAATAACCATGAGCAGCTACATATTATAAGTTTCTTCCTCTTGACCAAATCTGTAACCTTCATTAGCGGATTCATTTTCTGTGGTTTCCCTGATCAAACTAGAAGTTACCAAGGAACCATGCATAGCACTGAATAGGGAGCCGCCGAATACACCAGCTACACCTAACATGTGAATGGATGCATAAGAATATTATGCTCAGCCTGAATACAATCATAAAATTGAAAGTACCTGAAATTCCTAGAGGCATACCATCCGAAAAGCTTCCTTGACCAATAGGATAGATCAAGAAAACAGCAGTAGCGGCTGCAACAGGAGCTGAATATGCAACAGCAATCCAAGGACGCATACCAGACGAAAACTAAGTTCCCACTCACGACCCATGTAGCAAGCTACACCAAGTAAGAAGTGTAGAACAATTAGTTCATAAGGACCGCCGTTGTATAACCACTCATCAACAGAAGCTGCTTCCCAGATCGGATAAAAATGCAAACCTATAGCCGCAGAAGTAGGAATAATCGCACCAGAATGATATTGTTTCCATAAAGTAGAGATCCAGAAACAGGCTCACGAATACCATCAATATCTACTGGAGGGGCAGCGATAAAAGCGATAATAAATACAGAAGTTGCAGTCAATAAAGTAGGAATCATCAAAACACCAAACCATCCAATGTAAAGACGATTTTCGGTGCTGGTTATCCAATTACAGAAGCGACCCCATAGGCTTTCGCTCTCGCGTCTCTCTAAAATTGCAGTCATGGTAAATCTTGGTTCATTTAATCATTAGGGACTCCCAAGCACAAAATTCTCTATAATGCGAGAATTTGAGGACTTGTTATTCAACAGTATAACATGACTTATATACCAGTGTCAACCAATACTAATATCCATAGTATGTTCTTATTCATTAGTATGTTCTTATTCATTTCGGTTTATCCGAATTTACCTTGTTTATCCCATTTCATTGATTCATAAAAAAAGTTTATTTTCTATATATCATTCTATTTATAGAAATAGAGAATAGAAATATAGATATAATACAACATCGATCTACAAAAATGAGTTGCCCGGGACTTGAACCCGGAACTAGTCGGATGAAGTAGATAATTTATTCTTGAATAAAATTCAACAATAGAATAAAACAAGAAAAATCCCTCCCCAAGCCGTGTTTGCAGTTTTCATTGCACACGGCTTTCCCTATGTATACATCTAAACCTTAATTACTTGCCTAGCAAAAGACTCTAAGAAAGTGAAATATAATATTTAATTCATTAACCCCGAATCTTGACTCTGACCTACATGAGCATTTCAAAATCCTATATATAGATATAGAAGACTAAAAAAAATGATTTTTTTATCCTCATTGAATAAAAAGAAGGAAGTTCGTTTTATCAATTTACACCGATTTAAAAATAACATAACCTATTTTCAATTATAAATAATTGACGAAATCGTTTCTTAAAAGAATATCCAAATACCAAATACGACCTCTATAAAACCTACGCAAAGTAAAAGAAGTTCTTGGAAAAATCAAAGAAAAAAGATCTTCTTCTGTAAAAAATTCTTGCAATAATTTTTCTGAACTTAATTTTTTCAAATAAATGCGCACAGTACTTGTATGCTTACGAGCCAAAGTTTTTATACAAGAAAACCGAAGTATATATTTTATTTGATAGAAACTCTTTTTTTTTGCAGATCCATTGTAATAATGAGAAAAATTTCTGCATATGCGCAAAAACCGGTCAATATATCAAAATCAGATAAATTGGCCCAAACCGGCTTACTAATAGGATGACCCATTACATTACAAAATTTTGTTTTAGCCAATGATCTCATTAGAGGAATAATGGGAACTATTGTATCAAGTTTTTTTATAACAATTTTAATAAGAAATGAATTTTGCAACATTTGACTTCGTACTACTGAAAGATTTAGTGGAATACTTAAAAAATAGCCTAAAAAGTGAAATGAATACTGAGATAATTCGTTTATATAGATCGTTTCTAGTCCAGCCCAAATATCAAAATGACATTGCCATAAATATATAAATAGTATTTCCATTTATTTATCAAAAAAGGAGTAGTCTTTAAAACCAGAATTGATTTTCCTTGATATCTAACATAATGGATGAAAGTATCCTTAAAGAAGAAGAAAGTATATGAACAATTCTTAGTAGATACTTCTACAAGATGTTTTATTTTTTCATAGAAAAAAATTCGCTCAAAAAAAACGCGAAAATGTTTTAACTGTAACTGAGAGGATTTGTTACGTAGAAAAAGAAAGATAGATTCATATTCCCATACATATAAATTATATAGGAACAAGAAAATTCTTCGATTCCTTTTTGAAAAAAAAGTAAAAATCCATTTTTTTGGAGGAAAAAGACTATTCCAATTATAATAGTAATAAAAAAACAACCTTATTAATGAAAGAAAGAGACATCTTTTATCGAATATCGCAGGATTTGAACCAAGATTTCCAGATGGATAGGATAGGGTATTCGTATATCTGACTTATGATTTAAATATATCAGTTGATCTTCGAAAAAGGGAAAGATCGAATGAATTGATTGAAAATTTTATAAGATTTTACGATTTCTAATCCCCTAAGGAAGAGCTAAATAATTGTAGAGAAAATAGAATCTCCACGACGATACCAAAACCTTCTAATATTATTTGAGAAAAAAAATGATAATTATAACCCACAAAAGTATTTTTTTTAGAATCATTAACAAAAAGAATGAAATGAGTCGTTGATACATTCGAGTACTTAACGTTTTACAATTAGTAAACTAAATTTATTGTTATAATCGACATTTTCTATAAAAAAGGACTCATGAGCATAAGCTAGTCCATAAATAGATTCCCGAAAAAAAAGTGGGTATAGGATGTCCTGGTATCGAGATCTACGGAGTTCTAAATATGCTTGATATTGCTCCATTAAAAAAAAAAAGTCTATTTGGTCAAACAAAGAATCAGAGATTCATTGGATTATCAAATGATACATAGTGCGATATGGTCAAAACAGAAAATTATAGGTATAAATATATACCTAGAGAAGTAAACCCATTAACGGACTCTCTCTAATCGATTTTTTGCCTAATTTTTGTTCTAGGATAACGAGCTAATTAAGAATCCTTTATTTTTTTTTTTACTAATCGCTCTTTTGATTTTGGAAAAAATTATCTTTATCAATATACTCTTTCTTTTACACATTTATCGCTACCCCAAAATACCAAAAGATAATGGAAAATAGCTATATAGTTAGGACTCATAACAAAAATAAACCATTCACCAGAAAAGCTTTTCCCACATCAAGCACTAACCTATTTTTAACGTACAATTAGATGGGGGTAATGATCCAAATAAAAAATAAATGAAAGCTCGATGCTTTTTGTTTCCCTATTAGAATTAGAACCACCAAGTTCTATCCCTTTATTAATCAAACCCAACGGAATTTTTTTTGTTACGAGCCAAAAATTCAAACAAAATTTGAGCTGGATCCTAAAAGAATGAAATATTTTTAGAATTCTTCATTGATACGACATGCTACTTTTTCCAGTCATCCTTTCTGGATCAGTCGTGGTTTTACAAGCTCTACCGATAGTATCGACGAACCCATTGCTTCATAGAAATGCGTAAAAAATAGAGTCGCTCTTAAAAGCCGAGTACTCTACCATTGAGTTAGCAACCCCATTACAATTTAAAAAATAAGGTGGATATTTATACCCAATCGCAATCAAAAAAATAAAATTACAAAATTGAATTGTCTAAAAAACTAAAAAAAGATATACCACCTATTTAAATACTATGTTCTTGAAATACTATGTTAGAGTTATCCATTATTATTATATATATAAGACTATATATATATTGGTATATATAGATCTAATATTTTCGTATATATATTCGTGTTTACCTTTCAATTCACTTACTTATTCAGTAACAAAGTTTTTCTTGTTTGTCTCGCAGAAAGAAAACCAATGAACCTACCATTTGATGAAGTAATAACGCCTATTTAACGTAAGTAAGGTGATCAATTTATTCACGATCGGATTATATTTATTTGATACAGTGTTGTCAATATTAGTATTGAAAAAAAAATACAATCGAATAAATACAATCGAATTAATAAGATTTTCAATCTTATTAATTCGATTATTAGTATTATGTTAGAATTACTTATAAGAAAAATTATTTAAATATATATATCTTTTTTTATTCTAAAATGATATTCTAAACTAAAAAAACGTATAAAATTATAGAAATATAGAAATCAATAGGAAAATACAAATTTCATATAGAAATGGAACAACTTCCCTATTATGTGAAATTCACATCGAAAAAGGCAATAGCCAGTTTCCCTTATAAATTGTAATCACTTTTTTCGTAAAATATCGTCTACTTACTATGCTTCTATTCCAATACGAAAGATAGAAATCTGTTTAATAATTAAGTATCTTTGTATTCGGCTCAATCCTTCTTTTAGGAAAAGATTGTGCCGAGTTTAATTGCAATTAATCCAAAGTATCCATTGCTTCGAATTCAAATAGTATCCATTGCTTCGAATTCAAATTTGATCTCCTTCCATACTTCGCAAGCAGCAGCTAATTCAGGACTCCATTTGCTAGCCTCACGGATAATTTCATTACCTTCACGAGCAAGATCACGTCCTTCATTTCGAGCCTTCACACAGGCTCAAGAGCTACTCGATTAGCTACAGCACCTGGTGCATTTCCCCAAGGGTGTCCTAAAGTTCCTCCGCCAAATTGAAGTACGGAATCATCTCCAAAGATTTCGGTCAGAGCAGGCATATGCCAACGTGAATACCTCCCGAAGCAACAGGCAGAACACCTGGTAGAGAAACCCAATCCTGAGTGAAATAAATACCACGACTTCGATCTTTTTCAACAAAATCATCACGCAGTAAGTCAACAAAACCTAAAGTGATATCTCTTTCCCCTTCAAGTTTACCTACTACGGTACCGGAGTGAACATGATCTCCACCAGACAAACGTAATGCTTTAGCTAATACACGAAAGTGCATACCATGATTCTTTTGTCTGTCGATAACTGCATGCATTGCACGATGTATATGAAGAAGTAGACCATTATCTCGGCAATAATGAGCCAAGCTAGTATTTGCAGTGAATCCCCCTGTTAAATAATCATGCATTACGATAGGAACGCCTAATTCTCTGGCAAATACAGCTCTTTTCATCATTTCTTCGCATGTACCCGCAGTTGCATTCAAGTAATGCCCTTTGATTTCACCTGTTTCAGCCTGTGATTTAAAAATCGCTTCAGCACAAAATAAGAAACGGTCTCTCCAACGCATAAATGGTTGGGAATTCACATTTTCATCATCTTTGGTAAAATCAAGTCCCCCACGAAGACATCATAAACAGCTCTACCATAAGTCTTAGCGGATAACCCCAATTTAGGTTTAATAGTACATCCTAATAGGGGACGACCATACTTGTTCAATTATCTCTCTCAACTTGGATGCCGTGAGGCGGACCTTGGAAAGTTTTAATATAAGCGGTTGGGATTCGCAAATCCTCCAGACGTAGAGCACGCAGTGCCTTGAACCCAAATACATTACCGACAATAGAAGTAACATGTTAGTAACAGAACCTTCTTCAAAAAGGTCTAAAGGATAAGCTACGTAAGCAATATATTGATTTTCTTCCCCAGCAACAGGTTCGATGTGATAGCATCGTCCTTTGTAACGATCAAGACTGGTAAGCCCATCGGTCCACACAGTTGTCCATGTACCAGTAGAAGATTCGGCGGCTACCGCAGCACCTGCTTCTTCAGGTGGAACTCCAGGTTGAGGAGTTACTCGAAATGCTGCCAAGATATCAGTATCTTTGGTTTCATACTCAGGAGTATAATAATTCAATTTATAATCTTTAACACCAGCTTTGAACCCAACACTTGCTTTAGTCTCTGTTTGTGGTGACATAAATCCCTCCCTACAACTCTTGAATTAAGAATTCTTGAAACAATAAGGTCTACTCGATATGACTTAGGAGTAATGAAATCTTTTACAAAAATCAACTACTATTATCAATTAATCCCAAAGGTTCGTTATGTTATTATTAAATTAAACGATGGTATTTGATTTGTCAAATACATCATTATTGTATACTCTTTTCTATGTATGGCGCAACCCAATCTTTTTTTTTTTTCAATTTGATCTTATTTTTTAATTTTGAAATCGAAAGATCTAATCTAAATAATAATAATAATTTATTCTTAATCTTGACAGTGATATATGTTGTCTATGTAAATCCTAGATGTAAAAATAGGCAGCTTTCTCCCCGGAAAATAAAAAAAGAGGTCAAAAAAATAGGGAAACAGAGGGAAGTCTAAAAAATTGTCTACTGAGGAAATACGAAGCCAATGATAAAAAAAATGAATTCTAAATTAAGGTACAGGTTCGAATTCCATACAGAATATAGATGATATTTTCTAGAATGATAGAAAAAAAGAAAAGACTTTCGAAAGATTTTATCCAATTGAATTTTCAAAATAACTGCAGTAAGCTTAAGAATTCAATAATTGAATTTGAATAAGTAAGTAAACAGTTAAAGAGGATTGATGGAATAGTACCAAAAAAATGGAGTACTAACTCCCATTTCTTATTTCTTTTGAATTAACCGATCAACTTGCTTTCTTATCGAACATTTCTTTTTGATTTAAAAACTTTTTCGGAAAAAAAAATTGGCTTTTGATATGCGAATAAATCCTCCTACTTCCGGTCCTGAAGTTTCTTCGATTGAAAAAAAAAATCTGGGACATATTGACCAAATAATTGGTCCGGTACTAGATGTAGCCTTTCCCCCGGGGAAGATGCCTAATATTTACAATGCTCTGGTAGTTAAGGGTCGAGATACTGTTGGTCAACAAATTAATGTGACTTGTGAAGTACAACAATTATTAGGAAATAATCGAGTTAGGGCTGTAGCTATGAGTGCTACAGATGGTCTAATGAGAGGAATGCAAGTTATTGACACAGGAACTCCCCTAGTGTTCCAGTAGGCGGAGCAACTCTAGGACGAATTTTCAACGTGCTTGGAGAGCCGATTGATAATTTAGGTCCTGTAGATACTCGTACAACATCTCCCATTCATAGATCTGCGCCTACCTTTATACAATTAGATACAAAATTATCTATTTTTGAAACAGGAATAAAAGTAGTAGATCTTTTAGCTCCTTATCGTCGTGGAGGAAAAATAGGACTTTTCGGTGGAGCTGGAGTGGGTAAAACAGTACTTATTATGGAATTGATCAATAACATTGCCAAAGCTCATGGAGGTGTATCTGTATTTGGCGGAGTAGGTGAGCGTACTCGCGAGGGAAATGATCTTTATATGGAAATGAAAGAATCTGGAGTAATTAATGAACAAAATATTGCAGAATCCAAAGTAGCTTTAGTATATGGTCAAATGAATGAACCACCCGGAGCTCGTATGAGAGTTGGTTTAACTGCCCTAACTATGGCGGAATATTTTCGAGATGTCAATGAGCAAGATGTACTTCTATTTATCGACATATCTTCCGCTTCGTTCAAGCAGGATCTGAAGTATCTGCCTTATTGGGTCGAATGCCCTCTGCTGTGGGTTATCAACCCACTCTTAGTACTGAAATGGGTTCTTTACAAGAAAGAATCACTTCTACCAAAGAAGGGTCCATAACTTCTATTCAAGCAGTTTATGTACCTGCCGACGATTTAACTGACCCTGCTCCTGCTACGACATTTGCACATTTAGATGCTACTACTGTACTATCAAGAGGATTAGCCGCCAAAGGTATCTATCCAGCAGTAGATCCTTTAGATTCAACCTCAACTATGCTCCACCTCGAATCGTTGGTGAAGAACATTATGAGACTGCGCAACGAGTTAAACAAACTTTACAACGTTACAAAGAACTTCAAGACATTATAGCTATCCTTGGCTTGGACGAATTATCCGAAGAAGATCGCTTAACCGTAGCAAGAGCACGAAAAATTGAGCGTTTCTTATCACAACCTTTTTTCGTAGCAGAAGTTTTTACCGGTTCGGCTGGAAAATATGTTGGTCTAGTAGAAACAATTAGAGGGTTTAATTTGATTCTTTCTGGAGAATTAGACGGTCTTCCTGAACAAGCCTTTTATTTGGTAGGTAATATCGATGAAGCTACTGCGAAGGCTACGAACTTAGAAACGGAGAGCAATTTGAAGAAATGACTTTCAATCTTTGTGTATTGACCCCCAATCGAATTGTTTGGGATTCAGAAGTGAAGGAAATCATTTTACCTACTAATAGCGGACAAATTGGAGTATTACCTAATCATGCGCCTATTGCCTCAGCTGTCGATATAGGTATTTTGAGAATACGTCTTAAAGACCAATGGTTAACAATGGCTCTGATGGGGGGGTTTGCTAGAATAAATAATAATGAGATAACTGTTTTAGTAAATGATGCGGAAAGGGTAGTGACATTGATCCACAAGAAGCACAGCAAACTCTTGAAATAGCAGAAACTAATTTGAATAAGGCTGAAGGCAAGAGACAACAATTGAGGCAAATCTAGCTCTTAGACGAGCTAGAACACGAGTAGAGGCTATCAATGTTATTTCATAACAAGTTGAAATTGATGCGTCCCAATATCCGAAAACAATAAAAAGAAAAAAGAAACAGTCAGAAGAAAAAAGTAAGTAGAAAAGCTTATTAGATACCACAGTCAAAGGTATCTAATAAGTTATAACTATACCTTACCTACTATTGGATTTGAACCAATGACTCCCGCCGTATGAAAGCAATACTCTAACCACTGAGTTAAGTAGGTAATTTAGGACTCCTCCTCAAAAAAAAAAAAGAAGAGTACCCATCTATCAGATTAATTGATTATAAATGTAAAATTACTGATAAGCAATACCAACCCCCGTTCAAGGGATTCGATCATGTAATATTCATCTTGACAAGCAATTATCTTCATACTATGATAAAATATGTATCAAAAACACAAGGGCTGTAGCTCAGTTAGGTAGAGCACCTCGTTTACACGAGCGCCAATGCTTTTTTTCAGAGGAGTTCATCTTGTAATTAAAAAAGTTTATCTTATAGTAAGAAATCGGTGTCTTACTCCATTTTAAGGAACAAAACAAGAGAACACTAGCCTGACAAAGGGTTTAGCCATAAAATCGAATCCATAATTGATTTGAGATATTGATAAGGTGAATACCCATTTCTCGTCAATGCTAAACATAAAGGGTATAGGGACCTAAAAAAGATTATCTTTTCTTCCTATTTTATGAACTTTAAGGTGTATGAAGTGTCATTTCTTATCTTCTATTTTAATTTTAGTAGGTGGATAAAGAGTCCATTTAACTTAAGTTGATCTAGGCCAGAAGCAGACCTACGTCAAGATAATCCTTCTTTGAAACACTTTGGTAGTGCTCTTTGATTGTTATACAAATAAAAAGAAGAGCATAGGGAATCATCTCTTATTCTTTACTGTAAAAAAAAAAAGATGGTGGACTAACTAATATTTTTATCAGTTAATGAAAAAGCTCAATGCAAAAAAAAATGCATGTTGGGTTTTGAAAACAATTTAAATCATTTAGATAATAATTAGTTTGATCTGTTTTACCGAGAAGGTCTACGGTTCGAGTCCGTATAGCCCTAATATTCCTACAGATACTAATAATATTAATACTATTTTGGATCGAATAGATCTCATTACTAAGACTATTACTAAAAAAAAACAATTTGTAACTTTCTATTCGAACATATTCATATTCGATAGAATAATATTAATATTAGTATATTCAGCTAGTCTAAAAAAATGGAGACTTTAGACTAAAAATGAAATGAATTTGGTATATTTTCTACATTCAGAGGAGTACTTTTATGTTTCTTCTTTACGAATTGATATTTTTTGGGCATTTCTAATAATATCAAGTTTGATTCCTATTTTGGCATTTCTAATTTCTGGAATTTTAGCCCCCATTAGCAAGGGACCGGAAAAACTTTCTAGTTATGAATCCGGAATAGAACCAATAGGCGATGCTTGGTTACAATTTCGAATCCGTTATTATATGTTTGCTCTCATTTTTGTTGTTTTTGATGTTGAAACGGTTTTTCTTTATCCATGGGCATGAGTTTCGATGTATTAGGGGTATCCGTATTTTAGAAGCTTTCTTATTCGTGCTTATCCTAATTGTTGGTTCAGTTATGCATGGCGAAAGGGGGCATTAGAATGGTCTTAATTCTTGACTATTTAGACAATTAGAAAAAAAAATATTGAGACAATTATGAATTCCATTGAGTTTCCCTTACTTGATCAAACAACCCAAAATTCAGTTATTTCAACGACATTAAATGATTTTTCAAATTGGTCAAGATTATCCAGTTTATGGCCGCTTCTTTATGGTACGAGTTGTTGCTTCATTGAATTTGCTTCATTAATAGGATCACGATTCGATTTTGATCGTTATGGACTAGTACCACGATCGAGGTCCTAGGCAGGCGGACCTAATTTTACAGCGGGCACTGTAACTATGAAAATGGCCCCTTCTTTAGTTCGATTATATGAACAAATGCCCGAACCTAAATATGTTATTGCTATGGGAGCCTGTACATTACGGGGGGGATGTTTAGTACCGATTCTTATAGTACTGTTCGAGGCGTAGATAAGCTAATTCCTGTAGATGTATATTTGCCGGGCTGTCCACCTAAACCGGAGGCCATTATAGATGCTATAACAAACTTCGTAAGAAAATATCTCGAGAAATATATGAAGATCCAATGAGTTTTCAACGAGAGAATAGATGTTTTACTACCAACCATAAGTTTCATGTTGGATACAGTACTTATACTGACAATTATGGTCAAGAATTTTTCTATCAACCGCCATCTACTTCAGAGATATCGTCTGACACATTTTTTTAAAGTACAATAATAAAAAGCAATTCCTTTTTTAAAAATTTCATCGTATTTAAAAATTCATCGTAATAGAAAATACGAATACCAAACTCATAAAAAAAATTTAGGAGAAGCAAAAAATGCAAGGTCGTTTGTCTTCTTGGCTAGTCAAACATGGACTAATTCATAGATCCTTGGGTTTCGATTACCTAGAATAGAGACTTTACAAATAAAGCCCGAGGATTGGCATTCCATTGCTGTCATTTTATATGTATATGGTTACAATTATCTACGTTCTCAATGTGCCTATGATGTAGCACCCGGAGGACTCTTAGCTAGTGTATATCATTTTACAAGAATAGAGTATGGTATAAATCAACCCGAAGAGGTATGCATAAAAATATTTGTATCAAGAAAAAATCCAGAATTCCTTCGATTTTTTGGGTTTGGAAAAGTGCGGATTTTCAAGAAAAGGAATCTTATGATATGTTGGGAATCTCTTATGATAGTCATCCGCGTCTAAGACGTATTTTAATGCCCGAAAATTGGATAGGATGGCCTTTGCGTAAAGATTATATTGCTCCAAATTTTTATGAAATACAAGATGCTCACTAAATGATAAAAATAATAAACTAATCCAAACTTCTGCAACCCCAGTCAAAGAATATAAGTACATTCTGTTATAGATCAGACAAAATAATTGATTGACATTAAATCAGGCAGAGTAATGGAAGTTGCATTCAGATATTATTATGTGAGAAATCACAAAATTCAGAAATAATAGAATGAATAATTATAGGGTTTAAAATAGGATGGATAGGAGTTTCTTAAGATTCTAAAACAAAAACAATACTGAGTTCTTATCAGCCAAGCCAATAAAAGAAATAGGATGAACTGCAAAAATTCTTTATCTTTATAATAAACTAATTCTTTATCTTTATAATAAACTATATAACGTGCACATCACCATCAATTATACGGCCACGAAAAAAAAAACACAAAGAAAAGGGCTCGATTCTATTTTGGTAATCCTTCTCAGATGAATTCTTAATATTCTCACTCCACCCCAGAACTTCGACTTTTAGGTCTTTTAACCAACTAATTAAACCACTCGAATATTATGGAAATAGAAACCTTTTTTTGTATCGCAGAAAAACAAGGAAAAAAATAGATAAAGAATTCATTATCTATATATCTATATCTATATATATATAGATACTATAGATAAGCGAATATACCTAATAAAAAATTGCATCTATTCTTTAATCATCTAGGAAAAGTATATCTACAGATACCTAAATAGATCAAAGAAATATGTTATGTATCAGAATCTAGAAGAACACAATTTGTATGAGTATCTATCCCCCATATTCATTAAAATGAATATGGGGATAGATACTCATACAAATGAATCTTGTGTCAGGAACCAGATTTGAACTGGTGACACGAGGATTTTCAGTCCTCTGCTCTACCAACTGAGCTATCCCGACCATTCTTGAAGCTTAATACTTTGATTTTAAAAGATTTTTAAAATCTATGTTAATGAATCTATATCAACTAAGTAAAAAAAAAGTTTGTAAGTGAGTTTCCGCAGTAATAATTATTTTTTATTGTTAATCGTTAATTACGCATATGAAAATTCCTTGCTAAAAAATAAGATATTAATTATACATTTCTGATTAAAAAAATTCTATGTGTTTCACATATATATTTATATCTATTCCAAAACTCGTCCCTTGTCATATGATAGATAGAAAATTATGATAGATAGGAAATTGATGAAAATAAAAATTCCAATTTCGTTGGGAAATAATAAATCGAATAAAACACCTAAATAAGGACTTCAAGATAGAGAGGATATAGGAAAAAAATTAGAAAATGAAAAAGTATTTTTTGGGGATAGAGGGACTTGAACCCTCATGATTTCTTAAGTCGACGGATTTTCCTCTGACGTTCAATTTCATTGTTGTCGGTATTGACATGTAGAATAGGACTCTATCTTTATTCTCATCTGATTTATCAGTTCTTCAGGGTTTTAGCCGATTATGATGAAGTGAATAATTTCATCAATAAATATTCCATCTTTTCTTCAACTTCGAATTGATTTGATTCACATTTTTCATTGTGAATATTTTTATCACAAATAGATCTTCAATAATAAAATAAAAAGTAACAAATTGAAAGAGTATTTCAGTATATATATGTTTCTAAAGTTTCTCTTTGATCCATTCCTGTAATTTTGGTGAAAGGATTCTTTTACTAATGCAATAAAAAAAGTCGTCAATTTCGTTTGTTAGAACAGCTTCCATAGAGTCTCTGCACCTATCCCTTTTTTATTATCACTTTCTGAATTTTTATTTGTTTTCAGAAAACAGGATTTGGCTCAGGATTGCCCATTGTGAATTCCAGGGTTTCTCTGAATTTGAAATTATTACTTGGTAAGTTTCCATACCAAAACTCAATCCAATTAAGTCCGTAGCGTCTACCAATTTCGCCATATCCCCATCTTTTTTTTTATTTGAATCTGATTATAATAGAATGCTTTTTTTTTCATTTCTATTATGAGAATTATGCGGGAACTTTTGAATTCATTAAATACATATTATTTTATTAAATATTAAAAACCCCTTTCTCCAATTTTATAGATTTTATTTCATCTATATTGGATACCTTTATTTGTTTGAATCAGAACTAATTCTAATATCTATATATTAACAATTCAATATACACAGATATAGACCACATATCTACTTATCTTCTATGTACCTACTTATCTTCTTTTTTCATACAATTTAGAATACTCGAATGGTCGATTCTTTTTTTTTTTTTGTTTTTGCTTAAAAAAAAAAAGAAAATAAACAATCCATTTATTCATATACAATTTATATAACTAAAACGAATCTAGTGGCTAAAAAAAACCATTCTTTTAATTGAATATAATATAGAATTAGACATTTACTTAGAAATATGGAATTCCTTAATAAATATTTACTAAAATTTATATTTATTCAAATTTACTTTAAGTACTAATAAATAATCTTTTTGAAAGAAATCAATTTAATAATATATATCTAGAATAGTAGATCGAAATAAATTATATTAAATAAATTATATTAATATAATATTAATTATTATCTTGCACTTTATGTTATCAGATAAAATAAATAATAGAAATAATAAAAATTGGGTTAGTTTGATTTTCTATATTTTCTTTCTCTATTTTGATGTTTGTATTAATTTGAATTTTGTTATAAATAACTAAAAATTGATAACTAAGATCCCATTCAATTCTTCTGCATATGTATATTTCGTTTACATTAGCCGGTTTAGCTCAGAGGTTAGAGCATCGCATTTGTAATGCGATGGTCATCGGTTCGAATCCGATAACCGGCTTTTCTCTATTTGTTTTTTACATAATTGATAATATCTTTTTTAGAAATAAAAAATTGGGAGAGTTCGATCTCTGCGGAAGAAATCAAGAAATTAACCTACTTTTTTGTATTCTTTTATATACAATAAATTCGGATATTGATAAAATTCATCTAATTCTTCTTTGTCCTATAAAACTTTAGTAGATTTCGCTTCATTTAGAATTCTATAATAGTTTTTCATTTCGTTTAGTTTTCATTTCGATTTATAAGATTTTTCATTTAAAAAAGGAGTTTTTATGTCACGTTACAGAGGACCTCGTTTCAAAAAAATACGTCGTCTAGGATATTTACCAGGACTTACTAGTAAAAGGCCAACAGTCAAAAACGAATTTCGAAATCAATTGCGCTTCAGTAAAAAATCTCAATATCGTATTCGTTTAGAAGAAAAACAAAACTTGCGTTTTCATTATGGTCTTACAGAACGACAATTGCTTAAATACGTTCGTATCTCCGGAAAAGCTAAGGATCAACTGGTCAGGTTTTATTACAACTACTTGAAATGCGCTTGGATAACATACTTTTTCGATTGGGTATGGCTGCGACTA
>NW_028196822.1:17500-35970 GCF_037176805.1 Vigna unguiculata
TTCTTCACAAAAAAGAAATTTCTCTGATGATTTGTATAATGATTCGTACTATAGGAATGAAGAAAAAATAAACAAATTGAGCAATGAATTTATAAATCGCACAAAACTGATAGATAAGAAATTGATTTCTCTCGATATATTCGAAAATAGAATTCGATTTTGTGATGATGAAACTAAAAAAAAATATTTAACTAAAAGAAAAGATCCTTTGTTAAACGGACCCTTCCGTGGACAAATAAAAAACGGTTTTTCAACCTCAATCCAACATGAAAAAACTTACAAAAAAAATAACATTTTTATAAATAAAAATTCAAGATATCTTTCTTTATAATAAGATTTCTAAAAGAATAATAGTAATTCTCCAAAATTAGAGGAAAATAGAAAAACATTTGATAAAAAATTATTAGTAACTACATTTCTTTTTAATCTAATCAGTCAATTTTCATTAGTGTCAAGCTTAAATTCGCACGTACCTTATTTATTTACAGAACCTGAACAAGTAAAAATGAATTATAATTATGGACGCAGAAAAAAAACAAATAATCAAAATATTATTTGATGCAATTACAACTGATTTGAACGAAAAAAGAAAAGTAAATCGAAAGAACACTAAGTCTATTAAAAGAAACGAAATCTGTAAAAAAGTACCTCGGTGGTCATACAAATTGATGGACGAATTAGAACAACTAGGTGGAAAAATTGAAGCAGATAATTCTCAAATTCGTTCTAGAAAAGGCAAACGTGTAGTCATTTTGACTAATAAAGATAAATTTTTTAAAAATACAAGACTTATCGTGATCGTGGAGATACTGAAAATAATGAACAAAAAAAACGAATTGCTTTAAGACGTTATTCCCAACAATCGGATTTTCGAAGAGACATAATCAAAGGATCTATCCGTGCTCAAAGACGGAAAACAGTTACTTGGAAATTTTTTCAAAAAAGGGTGCATTCGCCGCTTTTTTTGGATAAAATTGAAAAATCAATATTCTTTTCTTTTCATAGTTTAAAATCAATGAAAAGATTTTTTATGTTAAATATTTGGATTCGTAAAAAGACAGAATTTCAAATTTTAGGTTCTATAGAGGAAAAAACAAAAAAAAGTCCGAAAAAAAAAGAGGAGGAAGCAAAAAAGGAAAATGCAGAAAGAAAACGTATAGAAATAGCAGAAGCCTGGGATAGCATTATATTTGCTCAAGTAATAAGAGGTGTTTTATTAATAACCCAATGCTTTATTAGGAAATATATTCTATTACCTTCATTTATAATAATTAAAAATACAATTCGTATACTATTTTTTCAAATTCCAGAATGGTCTGAAGATTATATGGATTGGAAGAGAGAAATATATATTAAATGCACGTATAACGGCGTTCAATTATCCGAAAGAGAGTTTCCGCAAAAATGGCTAACAGATGGGATTCAGATAAAAATATTATTTCCTTTTCGTCTAAAACCTTGGCATAAATCTAAAATACGATGTAATGAAAACAAAAAAATTCAAAGAAAAAAAAGAACTTTTGTTTTTTAACAGTTTGGGGGATGGAAGTTGAATTGCCTTTTTCTAGTTCCACGAAAAATCCACTTTCCTTTTTCGACCCCATTTTAAAAGAACTAAAAAAAAAAAAGAAAAATTTGAATTTTTCACTTTTCTAGTTCTAAAAGTTTTAAGTGAAAAATTCAAACTGTTTCTAAATATCGTAATAGAAAAAGCAAAAGGGATCATCCAAAGTATTCTTGAAATTATTAGAAAAAGTATAGTATTCCTCACGAAAAAAAAACAAGAATTTTTAAATTTAAAATATTTTTTATTAAAGGAAACCCCCAAAACTCGATGAATTGAGCGAAAACAAAAAATATTCAACAATTTGGAAGAATAATTCAATGATTTCTGAAGCAACCATTTCAATTCAATCGATAAAGTCGACAAATTTTTCATTGAAAAAAAATCTATAAAGGATCTCAATACTAAGAGAAAAGTAGTTATTAAAAAAATAGAAAAAATGAAAAAAGAAGAAAAGAAAAGAGGACTTGGAATTCGCGAGACAAATATTCATTCGAAGAAAAAAATTTATGATAGTAAAAGGATAGAATTCGAAAAAAAATTTTGCAGATATTCCAAAGAAGAAATATTAGCTTAACTAAAAAATCACATTCTTTTTTTCAATTTTTGATGAAAAAAATATACATAGATATCTTTCTATATATCATTTGTATTCCGAAATCCAGCTACAACTTTTTCTTGAATCAACAAAAAAATTTTTAAATAAATGGCTTTACGATAATGAACCAAATACAGAAAGAAGTTATAAAACAAATCAAAGTATAATTCCCTTTCTTTTAAAATTACACAAATATTTTAATAATAAGAATAAGAATGCGAATTCACATAATTATTTTGATGTCTCCTTTTTGTCACAACCATATGTATTTTTAAATTTGTTACAAACCCGAATTATTAACATAAACATATATAAGTTAAGACTTCTTTTTCAATATAATAAAAATTTTTTTTTTCTGAAAAATGAAATAAAGGATTCTTTTTTTGGAGCACAAGGAATAGTTCATTCTAAAAGAAAACAAAATAACCTGCTCAATTCTGAACTAAAATCAATGGACAAATTGGTTAAAGAATAATTATTATCAATATAACTTATCTAACAGTAGCTGGTCAAAATTAGTATCACAAAAATGGAGAAATAGAATCACTAAATGTGGTGTAACTCAAAATAAAAATTTAACCAAATGGGATTCATATGGAAAAAGCCCATTAATTCTTTACAAAGAAACAACAAGGAATCCCATTAAAAAAAAAAATTAGAAAACAATATAAATACGATCTTTTATCCTATAATTTTATGAATTATGCAAATAAGAAAGACTCATATATTTATCGATATAGATCCCTATTTCAATCAAATAAAAACACAATGATTTCTTCTAATTACAATACATATAAAAAAGACTTATTTGATAGAATAAGTAATATTTTTATCAAGAATTATATAGCAGAAGATACTATTATTATAAATCCGGATAGAAAATATTTGGATTGGACGGGAATCAATAGAAAAATACTAAATCGTTCCATATGCAATCCGGAATTTTGGTTCTTTTCCAAATTTGTGATATTTTATAATACATTTAGGGGTAACTCGCAAATTATACCAATAAAATTACTTTATTTACATTCTCTTTTTTTACATTCTAAAGGAAATAAAAATGTTAGTGAAAAGAATATTACTAGAAAGAAAAAAAAAATAGATGTTTTTAGAACATCGAAAAAAAAAACCCAAGAACAATATGGAGGCAGAACTTCAATTCTTAGTAAGAAATTTTTTGAATTTCCATTTAAACTGGAAAAATTTCTTAGGTCAAAAAAATATTTAACAATGTAAAAGTATATTGTCTCCTTATTAGATTGACAAATTTAAGAAAAATTACTATAGCCTCTATTCAAAGAGGAGAACTAGGTCTAGATATTATGATGATTCAAAAACAGACGAATTTAACTCTTTCAGGCTTAAGGAAAAAGAAAAATAATAAATTTAGGAAAAAAGAACTATTTGTTATCGAACCAGTTCGCCTGTCTAGAAAAAATAATAAACAATTTTTTAAGTATAAAATGATGGGTTTTTCATTAATTCATAAGAATAAACGCAAAATTTATAAAAAATACTCAGAAAAAATTCATGTTAATAAGAAATTTTTTGATAAATACATTACAAGAACAAAAGATCAAAAGATAACAGAAACAAAGAAAACGAGAAATTTAATTTACTTGTTCCTGAAAACATTTTATCTGCTAGACGTCGTAGAGAGTTGAGAATTAGAATTTGTTTAGATCCAAATAATATAAATAGTATGCATAGAAACACAATATTTTATAATGATAATAAAGTCCAAATTGTTTTAAAGTTTTGACTAAAAAAAGAAATGAGAAAGAGAAAAAAAAACTAATGAATTTCAAAATTTTTCTTTGGCCAAAATATCGATAGAAGATTTAGCTTGTATAAATCGTTATTGTTTAATACCCATAATGGAAGCCGTTTCAGTATAGTAAGGATACATATGTATCCGCGTGTGAAAATTCGTTAATCTAATTTTGTTTTCTATTTAGCATATGTATCTATCTATAGATAGATACATAGGTTAAACAAATACACGTATTTTGGTATGGCATTGATTTTAATTCAATGATGTATACATAAAAAAAAAGCATTAACAAAATTATCTTTTTTTATCTAATGTAATGTATACAATCTTTTTTATATATCAAACTAGTCTCCTTTATACTATATCTATTTAAATTCTCTATTTCAATTGATTGATTTCAGTTATCAAAAAAATTAGATTTCGGATTTCTATCAAAAAATTAAAAATGAGTGTCATTCTAATTACTGATCAATAAAAATATCTATAAAATCGAGGAGAAGGAAAAACTTTATTTTTTTATGGTAAAAAAGTCATTTATACCTGTTATTTCACAAGAAAAAAAAGGAAAAAACCGGGATTGGTTGAATTTCAAATATTCAAATTTACCAATAGAATACGAAGACTTACTTCACATTTTGAATTGCACCGAAAAGACTACTCATCCCAAACAGGTTTACGTAAAATTTTGGGAAAACGGCAAAGATTACTGTCTTATTTGTCAAAGAAAGATGGAATACGGTATAAAAATTAATCAATCAGTTTAATATTCGGCAGTCACAAATTCGTTAAATTGAAGAGTAATTTTCAATTATTCGATTTATTAGATCTTGAATTTGATGAACTTTTTTTTAAGCGATTCATAAAAGAATAAATCGAGCAAAAACCTATGAATATCTCAACGAAAAGAAAGGACTTCATGATAGTCAATATGGGGCCTCACCACCCATCAATGCACGGTGTTCTTAGACTTATTGTTACTCTAGATGGTGAGGATGTTATTGATTGTGAACCGATATTGGGTTATTTACACAGAGGAATGGAAAAAATAGCGGAAAACCGAACAATTATACAATATCTGCCTTATGTAACACGTTGGGACTATTTAGCTACAATGTTCACAGAAGCAATAACTGTAAATGGACCAGAACAGTTGGGAAATATTCAAGTACCTAAAAGAGCCAGCTATATCCGAGTAATAATGTTGGAGTTAAGCCGTATAGCTTCTCACCTACTATGGCTAGGACCTTTTATGGCAGATATTGGTGCACAAACACCTTTTTTCTATATTTTCAGAGAAAGAGAATTAATATATGATCTATTTGAAGCTGCCACAGGTATGAGAATGATGCATAATTTTTTTCGTATCGGAGGGGTAGCGACTGATCTACCTTATGGTTGGATAGATAAATGTTATGATTTCTGCGATTATTTTTTAACAAGTATTGCTGAATATCAAAAACTTATTACGCGAAATCCTATTTTTTTAGAACGGGTTGAGGGCGTCGGTGTTGTTGATGTAAAGAAGTTATTAATTGGGGTTTATCAGGACCGATGCTTCGGGCTTCCGGAATACAATGGGATCTACGTAAAGTGGATAATTATGAATGTTACGAAGAATTTCATTGGGAAGTTCAATGGCAAAAAGAAGGAGATTCATTAGCTCGTTATTTTAGTTCGAATTGGTGAAATGATAGAATCCATAAAATTATTCAACAGGCTTTGGAAGGACTTCCCGGCGGTCCATATGAAAATTTAGAAATCCGCTGCTTTGATAGAGAAAAAGAGCCAGAATGGAATGAGTTTGAGTATCGATTTATTAGTAAAAAATCGTCTCCGAGTTTTGAATTGCCAAAACAAGAACTTTATGTAAGAGTTGAAGCCCCCAAGGGAGAATTAAGGGATTTTTCTAATAGGGGATCAAAATGGTTTTCCTTGGAGATGGAAAATTCATCCGCCGGTTTTATAAATTTGCAAATTCTTCCTCAATTAGTTAAAAGAATGAATTGGCCGATATTATGACAATACTAGGTAGCATAGATATTATTATGGGAGAAGTTGATCGTTGAAATGATAATTGATTTAACAGAAATACAAGATATACATTTTTTTTCAGATTGCAATTTTTGAAAGAGATATATGGAATTCTTTGGGTATTTGTGCCTATTTTTATTTTGATATTAGGAATTACTATAAGTGTACTAGCAATTGTATGGTTAGAAAGAGAAATATCTGCAGGGATACAACAGCGTATTGGACCTGAATACACCGGTCCTTTTGGAGTTCTTCAAGCTCTAGCAGACGGAACAAAATTACTTTTTAAAGAGAATCTTATTCCATCTAGAGGAGATATTCGTTTATTTAGTTTCGGCCCATCTATCTCAGTCATATCCATTATAATAAGCTATTCAGTAATTCCTTTTGGCTATAACTTTGTTTTATCTGATCTGAATATTGGTGTTTTTTTATGGATTGCTATTTCGAGTATTGCCCCCATTGGACTTCTTATGTCAGGATATGGGTCAAATAATAAATATTCCTTTTTGGGTGGTCTACGAGCAGCTGCTCAATCAATTAGTTATGAAATACCATTAACTCTATGTGTGTTATCGATATCTCTATGTGTGCTTCGTTGAGACATAAATTTTTTGATACTATTTCTTATAAGCCTCTCCTTATATTTAAAGTACAAAAAGAATCTATAAAGAATATATATATATTCTTTTCGCATTTGGATTGAATAATTGAATCAGATAGTTATATGAGTGCAATAAAACAGCTTTTTTTGAATATAATTTATAGAATACTCTATTACTTATAGAGAAAGTATGATGATTTCAAATTGCAGTAAAAATATTGAGTCTAATTTTCTATGTATAAGAATAAGGTGAAAAAATCAATGAAATTCTAGAATTAGATTCTATATATTATATTCTATGTATAAGAAGTGGTTGTTTTTCCCAAGATTAGTTGATTAGTAATCCTGTCTTGAAGCGGACGCAAAAGACCAACCTTTTTCAAATTTTCAATATCATTTGTATGAATTAGCATACATATATTAACAAAATTAAAAAAGGCATTAATATAATAAAAAAAATTAATGGATGGCTAGAAACACCAAAATACACAAAAGATTAGTAACGTATATTTCTTTTTTTAAATTATCCAATTTATGTATAATATAAAAAGAATACTAATGGGGACTTGAAGTTGGTAGAAAAAATAAGGCAGTACTCCCCCCAATTCCGATCTAGAGTATACTTCCATCCATTGATTGAATAAAAAACTATCAGGAACGAAATAATCCTTTAATTTTTTGAAGTCCCCTTTTGCTTGCACAAAAAGGAATAAGATAAGAGGTAAAAGTGATCTCCTTTTCTTTTTTTGTCTTATATACTCCATATTTATGGAGATAATCATAATTTAAAAAAGAACATCTAATTATTTTTCGGAATCGAAAATGATGTGGGAGTTCTTGATAATTTTAAAAGAGTATTTTATGCAAAAATGAAATTAAGTTATTACTCAACAAATTTAATTTTGAATTTTTTAAAGGATGAGATCAATTCAGAAGTACCTTTTGTATTTTTTATTTATCTAAAGAAATTCAATAAATGTGCAAATGTTTTTATTTTTTAAATAAGTGTGTATCATTTAAAAATTTTTTTAGAACAGACAGAATTCCATGGGTCTAATTCAGAACCGTCCGAGAAAATAGAATCTTATCTATCTTAGGGATATATCAAGGAGAAATAATTGGCCGGGTTCTTATATTTTTTTAAGGCTTTAAAGGAGCCGTATGAGATGAAAATCTCATGTACGGTTCTGTAATAGAGATGGTAACAGTAATGTCATCACCGACTAGGATTATCTAACAGTTTAAGTACAGTTGATATAGTTGATGCACAATCCAAATATGGTTTTTGGGGATGGAATTTGTGGCGGCACCTATGGGTTTTCCTCGTTTTTCTAATCTCTTCCCTAGCAGAATGTGAAAGATTACCTTTTGATTTACCAGAAGCGGAAGAAGAACTAATAGCGGGTTATCAAACCGAATATTCCGGTATCAAATTTGGTTTATTTTATGTTGCTTCCTATTTAAACCTATTCGTTTCTTCCTTATTTGTAACAGTTCTTTATTTTGGTGGTTCAAATTTCTCTATTCCGTACATCTTCGTTTCTAATTTTTTTCAAATAAATAAAACATACGGAGTTTTTGTAACGATAATTGGTATCTTTATTACACTAGTTAAAACTTATTTATTCATATTCGTTTCTATCACAACAAGATGGACTTTGCCTAGGCTACGAATAGATCAATTATTAAATCTTGGGTGGAAGTTTCTTTTACCCATTTCTCTTGGTAATCTATTATTAACAACGTCGTCTCAACTGTTTTCACTGTAAAAAAAATGTGGACCTTCTATTCAAAATTCAGAACTTGTTTTAAACAAGAGAAAGAAAAAAAATATTCAGAGCTATTCACGATATGTTCCTTATGGTAACTGAATTCATAAATTATAGTGAACAAATAATACGAGCTGCTAGATATATTGGTCAAGGTCTCATGATTACCTTATCTCATGCAAATAGGTTACCCGTAACTATTCAATATCCTTATGAAAAAAATAATCTCATCAGAACGTTTTCGCGGTCGAATACATTTTGAATTTGATAAATGCATTGCTTGTGAAGTATGTGTTCGTGTCTGTCCTATAGATCTACCCATTGTTGATTGGAAACTAGAAACTGATATTCGAAAAAAAACGGTTGCTTAATTACAGTATTGATTTTGGAATCTGTATATTTTGTGGTAACTGTATTGAGTATTGTCCAACAAATTGTTTATCAATGACCGAAGAATATGAACTTTCAACTTATGATCGCCACGAATTGAATTATAATCTAATTGCTTTGGTCGTTTACCAGTATCAGTAATTGATGATATACAATTCGAACAATTCAAATAAAATGATTTCAAAATTCTTCACAAAAATAATTGAATTTCTCTTATATATAGAATAAAAAAAAAGATATTCTATTTTTTTGAAATGACTCTTTGGCATAAAGAAAAGAATGAAATTCCATTGATTCTATAACAACTGTACCTAATAACAATTCACATATCTTATCTTAGGATTGGTGAATTTCTATGCACAGATAATTTTCGTATTTAACAAGTTTTTTCCTGGTCATATCAATAAGGTCATGAAATTTCTATTTATCTTTTATTTTACATATAATGGATTTGTCCGAATCGCTACATGATTTTATTTTAATCTTTCTTGGATCAGGTCTCATATTAGGAAGTCTAGGAGTAGTATTCTTTACGAATCCGATTTTTTCTGCTTTTTCATTGGGACTAGTTCTTGTTTGTGTATCTTTATTCTATATTTTATCAAACTCCCATTTCGTAGCTGCCTCACAGCTACTTATTTACGTGGGCGCTATAAATGTTTTAATAATATTTGCTGTGATGTTTATGAATGGTTCGGACTATTACCAAAATTTTCGTGTTTGGACCGTTGGGGATGGAATTACTTTGATGGTTTGTACCAGTATCTTTCTTTCACAAATAACTACTATTCTAGAGACATCATGGCACGGAATTATTTGGACGACAAGACCCAATCAGATTTTAGAGCAAGATTTGATAAGTACTAGTCAACAAATTGGAATTCATTTATCAACAGATTTTTTTCTTCCATTTGAACTAATTTCAATAATTCTTTTAGTTGCTTAATAGGTGCAATTTTTGTGGCTCGCCAATAAGAAAGTTTTCGAACTAATAAAATAATATAAATTACATTTTGTTAGAATTTATTACATTTCTTTTTTTGTTGAATTATATGTTAAGGAAAAAGAATATTTATGTATAAAGTATAAAATCTTTTTGCAAATACTTGATTTTGTTGTAGACTTATTATGTTAGGCAATAAAATCCGTTGAATTCATATTCATATCGAAATGAATAAAAATTGAAAAGAGTTGGTCAATGATATTCGAGCATACACTTGTTTTGAGTGCTTATTTATTTTCTATAGGTATCTATGGATTGATCACGAGCCGAAATATGGTTAGAGCCCTTATGTGTCTTGAACTTATACTAAATGCAGTTAATATAAATCTCGTAACCTTTTCTGATTTTTTTGATAGGCGGCAAACTAAAAGGAAATATTTTTTCAATTTTTGTTATAGCTGTTGCAGCCGCTGAAGCAGCTATCGGACCAGCTATTGTTTCCTCAATATATCGTAATAGAAAATCAACCCGTATCAAACAATCAAATTTGTTGAATAAATAGTATTATTCATAAAAAAAAGTCTAATTTTGAATAGTGTGTACTATATAATCCATTCAAATTAGCAGAAATGATATATCCTTTTTAATCATGTTTGCGTTTGCGAAAACAAAGATAAGAAATCAAAGTATCTTGGTTCTATTCTCTTATTAGTTATTAATCTATAAATATATTTTTAGTAGCAAAATTCTTATAAATCATTGATTCATCTGGTATATAATATAGATATATATATATAGATATATATATATCATATATAGATATATATAATTGGTTTACCAATTTACTAGATTGAAAATGTTGAATTTTTGATGTTCAAGGATTATGTTCCAATGTCACATTCAGTAAAGATTTATGATACATGTATAGGATGTACTCAATGTGTACGAGCCTGCCCAACAGATGTATTAGAAATGATACCTTGGGACGGATGTAAAGCTAAACAAATTGCTTCTGCCCCAAGAACAGAGGACTGTGTTGGTTGTAAGAGGTGTGAATCCGCCTGTCCGACGGATTTCTTAAGTGTTAGAGTTTATTTATGGCATGAAACAACTCGAAGCATGGGTCTAGCTTATTGATACGTTTCAAAAAGAACCGCATACAAGTACTTTTTTTTACTGGCAAAAACCCGGGCTCAAAATAAAAAAATATTTTGAGCCCGGGTTTTTGTAGTCTAAGTATATCTTATTTTTATCACGAATTATTTTCCTTGGTTAACAACAGTTGTAGTTTTGCCAATAGTCGGAGGTTCTTTAATTGTCTTATTTCCCCATAAAGGAAATAAGACAATTAAATGGTATACTTATTGTATATGTTTCATAGATCTCCTTCTAATAACCTATGTATTTTGTTATCATTTCGAATTAGATGATCCACTAATCCAATTGACAGAAAATTATAAATGGATCCATTTTTTTGACTTTTACTGGAGATTCGGAATAGATGGACTCTCTCTAGGACCCCTTTTATTAACGGATTTATCACTACGTTAGCTACGTTATCAGCTCAACCGGTTACTCGAGAATCTAAATTATTCTATTTTCTAATGTTAGCAATGTATAGTGGTCAACTAGGAACATTTTCTTCTCAAGACATTTTACTTTTTTTCATCATGTGGGAATTAGAATTAATTCCCGTTTATCTACTTTTATCTATGTGGGGTGGAAAAAAACGTTTGTATTCAGCTACAAAAGTTTATTTTGTACACTGCGGGAAGTTCTGTTTTTTTATTACTGGGAATTCTGGGTATGGGTTTCTATAGTTCTAATGAACCAACATTAAATTTTGAATCATTAACTAATCAATCATATCCCGTGGCACTGGAAATAATCTTCTATATGGGATTTCTTATTGCTTTTGCTGTCAAATCACCAATTATACCCTTACATACATGGTTACCTGATACCCATGGAGAGGCGCATTACAGCACTTGTATGCTTTTAGCCGGAATATTATTAAAAATGGGAGCATATGGGTTGGTTCGAATTAATATGGAATTATTATCTCGCGCTCATTCTATATTTTGTCCCTGGTTAATGTTATTAGGTTCCATTCAAATAATCTATGCAGCTTCAACATCTCTTGGTCAACGCAATGTAAAAAAAAGAATAGCTTATTCCTCGGTCTCTCATATGGGTTTCTTAATTTTAGGAATTGGTTCTATAAGCGAGACAGGGCTGAATGGGGCTATTTTACAAATAATCTCTCACGGATTTATTGGTGCTCGCCCTTTTTTTCTTGGCGGGAACTAGTTATGATAGACTACGTCTTCTTTATCTCGACGAAATGGGTGGAATGGCTATCCCAATGCCAAAAATATTCACGATTTTCACTACCTTATCGATGGCTTCTCTTGCATTACCGGGCTTGAGCGGTTTTGTTGCAGAATTTATAGTATTATTGGGAATAATTACCAATCAAAAATATCTTTTCATCACAAAAATACTCATAACTTTTGTAACTGCAATTGGAATGATATTAACTCCTATTTATTTATTATCTATCTTACGTCAAATGTTTTATGGATACAAGCTTTTTAATAAACAAAATTCTTATTTTTTTGATTCGGGGCCACGAGAATTATTTATTTCAATTTCTATCCTTATACCCGTAATAAGTATTGGCATTTATCCAGATTTTATTTTTTCAATTTCGGCTGACAAGGTTGAAGCTATTCTCTCTCATTTTTTATAGATAGTTTTTGGGAATAAATGAAAAAGAAAAAATAGAAATCAATCCGATGCACAATAAAAAAAAATGGATTTCTTTTTGTATTTTCTTAATTACATAAAAATGAAATTGAATTCTAATTGAATATTTTTGTTGTTTGTGAGAACCCCTTGAATCAATATTACATTACTTGATTCAATGGGGTCTTAATCATTTTATTGGGAGTTTTTTTTCTTATTCTATAGAATGTTCCCAATATTTGTGAATTTTTTTAAATTAATTAGGTGTAAATGAACCATAACTATGTAGTCCTATTCCTAAAAGATTTATCCCTAAATAACATATCCAAATTATAAGAAAGCCTATGGAGGCCACTATTGAAGAATTTCTATATTCCAATTTTTTATTTTTTCTAGTATGTAAATAAATTGCGAAAATAGTCCAAGTAATAAAAGCCCAAGTTTCCTTTGGATCCCAATTCCAATATGATCCCCATGCCTCATTAGCCCATACTGCTCCAGATATATTACCTATTGTTAAAAAGATAAAACCTAGACTAATAGTACGGTAACCCCAACGATCCAATTGTTGAATAAATTGATATCTATAATAATTTCTATAAGACGAATAAAACGGAAAAGGAGTTTGTTGTAAAATATTCTTTTTATCATTCATATTCATATATTTGATTTCAGCAAAAGAAAAGGATTCATTAAAAAAAAACAAAGTCTTGCTTTTACCAAGAATTTGTATGAGTTCTTGAAATGTAATGACTAAAATAGCCACTGATATTAATGATCCACATAAAAGAGTTGTATAACCCAATATCATCATACTTACGTGCATCATTAACCAATGGGACTGTAAAGCAGGCACTAATTTTAAGGATTCATGCATTTCGGTTAAAAGACCCGAAGTAGCAAAGCCTTGGGTAAAAAGAATACTTGGTGTTATTATTGTATTGAAATAGTCATTTTTTTGTTTTTTGAAGCAAAGAACCATATAAAAGATAGAAAAAGTCCATGAAAGAAATATTAATGATTCATATAAATTACTAAATGGTAAATGGCCTGAAAAAATCCAACGAGTAACTAACAATCCTGTGATACAAAAAAAGGTTATTATCATGCCTTTTTTGAACAAATTGTATAATCCTATGATTTCATTGCCTAATAATAAGGTTATCAAATGAATTGAAATTAAAATAGATACGACCGAAAAGGATATATGAGTTAATATATGCTCTAAAGTGGAAAATACCATATAGAATGAAAAAATAGAAATACTTGGAATAGAAATAATAATTCTTTATAGGAACTTTTTTTTAGAAGATAAGATGCCGCTACTCGGACTCGAACCGAGATGCTCTAGCACTGCTTCCTAAGAGCAGCGTGTCTACCAATTTCACCATAGCGGCTGACTCGAAACCATAATAACCCAATTTTAGTCAATTGTCGAGATTCAAAGAATCAATTAAAACACAATATTTGTTTACTAAACATTCAATAAAATAATTTTAAAGAATTCTATTAGAATCTATTAATATAGAATGTAAATATCATAATATAGAATGTAAATATCCTAAATTCATAACTGAATCTTATATTCTATATCAATTTTATATTCATATTTTTGTATTTAAAAAAGAGTCGTTGAATCCAGTTAATTGAAATTATTCTAACGTTTATATTTGTTACAGAAAAAGCTTTTTGAATTCCCCGTAAAAATAGATTGCCCTAATGAAAAAGCTTTTAATGCTGTAAAATATCCCTTCTTTTTCCATAAAGTGTTCCGAATAAGTTTTTTTGATATAGACGTGCGCTTTTTTGGAACTGCCATAGAATTAGTATAGTTTTTTATTGTTATAGAATTTTATGTGAAAGACATTTTGCGGTAAATGAAAATTAAGTTTATCTCTAATTAGACATATATTTTATATATTTGAATTTCCATTTTTGTTTTTATTATATTTATAATAAGAATATAATACTTTTTAGAAAGTTTTCCCCAAATCGCTATTTCTTATTGTAATAAAAACTTAATTAGTTAAGTTAAATTTAATGAACTAAACCAATGTTCAAAAAATATTGTCCAAAGAGTCAGAATAATGAATAATCGATTATTCTATTTTATTAAATTCTATCTTTCTTTGTTATTAACCGAAACCATTCCTTTACTTTACAAAAAAGATAAAAGAAAAACCTAAGAAACCAAATTCATTAGAATCCTAATTTTTTTTCTTTATTGTATGGAATATACACATCAATATTCATGGATCATACCTTTTATTCCATTCCCAGTTCCGATGTTAATAGGAGTGGGACTTCTACTTTTTCCCACTGCAACGAAAAATATTCGCCGTATTTGGGCTTTTCCTAGTATCTTATTGTTAACTATAGTTATGATTTTTTCGCTTGATTTGTCTATTCATCAAATCAAGAATAGTTTGTTTTTTCAATATGTATGGTCTTGGACCATAAATAATGATATTTCTTTAGAGTTTGGGTACTTGATCGATTCACTTACTTCTATTATGTCAATATTAATTACTACGGTTGGCATTCTCGTTCTTATTTATAGTGATAATTATATGTCTCATGATCAAGGATATTTGAGATTTTTTGCTTATCTTACTCTTTTTAATATTTCAATGTTGGGATTAGTTACTAGTTCGAATTTGATACAAATTTATTTTTTTTGGGAATTAATTGGAATGTGTTCTTATTTATTAATAGGCTTTTGGTTCACCCGCCCTATTGCGGCAAATGCTTGTCAAAAAGCATTTGTAACGAATCGTGTAGGGGATTTTGGTTTATTATTGGGAATTTTAGGTCTTTATTGGATAACGGGTAGTTTGGAATTTCGGCATTTGTTTCAAATTATAAATAATTTGATTTCTAAAAATGAAATGAATATTTTTTTTTTTACTCTGTTTGCCCTCTTGCTATTTTGTGGCTCAGTTGCAAAATCTGCCCAATTTCCTCTTCATGTATGGCTACCCGATGCTATGGAGGGACCTACTCCAATTTCTGCCCTTATACATGCTGCTACTATGGTAGCCGCTGGAATTTTTCTTGTGGCTCGTCTTTTTCCTCTTTTCATAGTGCTACCCAAAATAATGAACGCAATAGCTTTTATAGGTATAATAACAGTAATATTAGGAGCTACTTTAGCTATTGCTCAAAAAGATATTAAGAAAAATTTGGCCTATTCTACAATGTCTCAATTGGGTTATATGATGTTAGCTTTGGGTATGGGATCTTATCGAGGTGCTTTATTTCATTTGATTACTCATGCTTATTCAAAAGCATTGTTGTTTTTAGGATCTGGATCCATTATTCATTCAATGGAAGCTCTTGTCGGATATTCTCCAGCTAAAAGTCAAAATATGGTTTTTATGGGCGGTTTAACAAAACATGTACCAATTACAAAAACTTTTTTTTTAGTGGGTACACTCTCTCTTTGCGGTATTCCACCCTTTGCCTGTTTTTGGTCTAAGGATGAGATTCTTAATGATAGTTGGTTGTATTCACCAATTTTTGCAATAATAGCTTGTTCTGCAGCAGGATTAACTGCATTTTATATGTTTCGAATTTATTTACTTGTTTTTGAGGGATATTTAAACGTTCATTTTTTGAATTTTAATGGAAAAAAAAATAGTTCATTCTATTCAATATCTTTATGGGGGAAGAAACAAGTAAAACTTAAAAGAAAAAACGAAAATTTTTTCTTAGTTTTACTAAAAATAAAAAAGAATGAAATAACTTCTTTTTTTATCCGGAAGAGATATCTACATCGCGTTAATCAAAATATTAAAAATATAAAACATCTTGTTTTTGGTATTATGCATTTTGGCACTAAAAAAACTGCTTGTTTATATCCTAATGAATCTAACAATACTATGCGATTTTCTATGCTTATTTTAGCGCTCTTTACTTTATTCGTTGGTGCTGTAGGAATTTCTTTCAGTCAAGACGGAATACATTTGGATATTTTATCAAAATTGTTAATTCCGTTTATAGATCTTTTACATAAAGATTCAGAAAATTTTATGAATTATTATGAATTTTTCACAAACGCAACTTTTTCTTTGAGTTTCACTTTTTGGGGAATATTTCTAGCGTCTTTTTTTTACAAATCGGTTTATTCCTATTTAAAAAATTTGAATTTATTAAATTTATTTGAAAAAAGTTTTCTTAAAAAAAATGTTGCCGATCATTTTCAAAATATCATATATAATTGGTCGTATAATCATGGTTATATAGATCTTTTTTATGAAAAATCTTTAATTGCTAGTATCAGAAGATTAGTGAAATTAAATTCTTTTTTTGATAAAAAAAGAATTGATGGAATTACGAATGGAATAGGTATTACAAGTTTTTTTCTAGGAGAAGCTATCAAATATGTGGGGGGGGGGCGAATAGCTTCGTATATATTATTGTATATTCTAGATATATTAATCTTTCTAGTAATTTTATTGTTACATCGAAACAAATAAATATTGATGAATCTCATGAATATGGAACTCGGTAAGAAAAGGGGATTTAAAAATTGAAAAAGAAGATTCTGAAAGAATCTTCTTTGAATACTAAAATTACGTATTGAATTTGGATTCTTGTATCCATAATTCAAAAAGTTTTTTTGACTATTGCCGAAGAACTGAAATAAAAGATAGGGTATAGCTATGACAGTTATTGTATGGGGTCTACCCAATGCTAAATGCAAAGGCGCATAATAGATAGACATGAACATTATGAGCTGTCCCGTAATAAACCCAGTTGTTGCTGCTATTTTCTTCTCGGTTCCTTCTTCCACAAGTCTAGCTCGAAGAAGGAAGAGATAAGAGGGCCCTATGGAAAATGTGGTCATAAATCCATAATAGAGTCCGACCACAACTATCGAATTCATTATCTTCATGCATAAGAATACTAGATTCTCCAGTATAAAAGATTGAAAAATCATCTCAAACCTCTCTTTTTCTTTTCTATTGCAATTTTTGGATTATTATATAACGATTTTTCAATTTTCAATTTTGCATAATTTTCCATTTATAGAAATAGATAGACTAGAAATAGAAACGACATCTCTTATCTCAATAACACCAAAGATAGGGATATTAAATGAATGGAATTAGTTTATGGATGTAATATAATGAAATAGAGCCAGTTTGAGGTTCCCTATGAAATGAGGCATGGAAGGGAGCCGCTGTGAAGAAATTTGACGAGTTACGAAGGAAACTTCGAGTTCCTATTGGTCATGGGTTGAGAACGGGAATTGAACTCTATGAGATCGAATTTCCCGTTGTTCCTCAGTAGCTCAGTGGTAGAGCGGTCGGCTGTTAACTGACTGGTCGTAGGTTCGAATCCTACTTGGGGAGATTGAATTGATTCCGAAATCTGTAATTCGGAATGAAAGGGTTTGCTTTGACCGTTAAGAAGAGTAGATAACTCGTTTCCCTTGTCTTTGTTTCTATTGTATTCTATCTCATCGTATCCCATTCTGTTCTGCGATATTTGAGAATCGCCGTCAATACCCCGGTGTAGGTTCGGGATACTCATTTGTTCGACAGTCCGGGGCTATTTAAACCAACCAATTAAGAATTCTTAGATATACTGGTACTAGCAGTAGCAAGTGCATCTTTGATGCATTCATCAATTTTCCCGAGAAGCAATTACCACTAGCAAACATATTAATGATGAGGAACGCTTTTTTGTGCTATGCTAATAATACTTTACTTGCTCCGCTATTCCAAACCTGGCTGAGGAAGCGTAAAAAAAAATGGGGATTAAAAGATTAGGGCATACTCAATTGATTTAATAAAACATAAAACAGTAAGGCCATTCCATTTCTACAAACTACTCACAAGTTCCATAGCTTTGGGTCCACTAGCCCGATCATGATTTTCCTACCCCCAGAGGGAAAAATCCTTCCCTTTTTTGGCCGGTTGTGGGCGAGGAGGGATTCGAACCCCCGACACCGTGGTTCGTAGCCACGTGCTCTAATCCTCTGAGCTACAGGCCCCACCCCGTCATCTCCACTGGAAATCTGTTCCCCGGAGTATCCTAAAAA